>NW_011495043.1:1600836-1603680 GCF_000754665.1 Bison bison bison | reverse complement strand
AAAAAAAAAAAAAAAAAAAATTTGGTGTTTGTTTTATCTCAGCCAGTCTCCTCTCCTAAGCTCTTCTCATTCCCTTAGACCTCTGGCCTGCACTGTTAGAGTCTCCATCTCAAGTAGGCAAAATGACTTTGGCACTTGGCTAGAAGCTCCCGCAGACGCTGCCTCCCGCGGACTCAGCGGTGCTGTGATCTCCGTGGGCTCGCAGGACGGGCGGGAGGGGCCGCGATCTGCTTGCTTATCATTATTGATGTGGCTTCAGCGACCTTTGCTGCGTTTCTGTCCAGTGCGATTCTGGATGCAGTTCAGAAAACACCTGCTGAAATGCTTGCAAGAAATCCGTGTGCGTGCCAAGTCTGGGTGATTGGTGTCGCTCTTGAACAACATGAAGGTCAAGCTTTTGGCCCTGGTTTAACTGTTACTTTAATGAAAGTCAGCTTTCTGTATTGAGTGAATTTTAATACAGACTCAGCATGGGCCGGCATTTCTACTTTTTTGCATAGTTACATCCAAGATGGTCTTTAAACTAAAATGGAAGAAGGGTGGAGACACTGCAGGGCCTTTAAAATCGGAGGATAGTTAGGAAGGAGAGTCTCTGTTCTTTGAAATATCAGGAAGTTGAAGGTTTATGTTTGATCTCTCCTTTCACCACTTCACCCTCCTCATTCTCAAAGGAATAATACCTCTGTGATTGCTTCCTTCCTTTCCTGGGGGGCTGTATCTTATTCCTCCCCAAACCTGTGGAGCTTTTAGTTGCTATAACAAGATCACTTCTTACGTCAATGAGGGTGTTTCAGCCCTACCATTTTATGCTACTGTTTTCGGTACAGGTTTTACAATTCCATTCACTATGGAAATGTGTGAGTTGTAAATGAGAGACGAAAACTCTAGAGCAATTTGACACATCAGAGTTCATCTGGGGACTTCCCTGGTGATCCAGTGGTTAAGACTTCGCCTTCCAGTGCAGAGGTGGACGTTCAGTCGTCAGGGAGCTAAGATTTCCTGTGCGGCCAGAAAACCAAAACATAAAACAAAAGCAATAGTGTAACAAATTCAATAAAGACTTTGGTCCACATCGAAAAAAAAAAAACTTTTTTAGAAAAAGTTCATTTGGTCTCAGACCACATTGAAAAAATGTAGTGTAATTAATATGCCAACTTGGTTAATGATGACAGGAATAACTAACATGCCTTACATATTTAGTAAGTGCTAGGAACTGTGCTAGGTATTTCATGGGTGTTATCTAATTTAATCTTCATAATGCCCCTTCATTCCCGTAAAATGAATGAGACAATAGTCTGTGTGGGTCCAGGTTTAGTCTGAGGCAGGCAGTTTCAGAGGGCTACAGACGCGTGAGGCACATTGCAGAGAGAGAATGGGGACAACCGGAGGCAGCAGAGGTCCTCGAACTTGAGCCTGCAGCAGAACCTCCCAGAGGCTGGTGTGAATAGATTGCCAGTCTACCACTGTGCACCTCCCCTAAAGTTCTGATTTCATGAGGTCTAGGATAGGGCCCCCAAATTTGCGTTTATAACTAGTTGCTGGGAGTTGCAGATGCTACTGGTCCAGGGAGACCTACAGCATCAGCATCACCCAGCAACTTTGAGAGCTACTGGAAATTGAAAAAGTGAGAGTATTAGTCGCTCAGTGTGTCCAACTCTTGTGACCCCATGGACTATGGCCCTCCATATGGAATTCACCAGGTGAAGCTACTTACTGGAGTAGGTAGGCATGCCTTTCTCCAGAGGATCTTCCTGACCCAGGGATCAAACCTAGGTTTCCTGCATTGCAGGCAGATTATCGTCTGAGCCACCAGGGAAGTGAAAGCTACTGACCTGGAGCTCAAAACCATCCATGTCACACACAGGACAGGTGGTGTAAACCCCAGATGCTTATCCCAGAGAAGGGACTGCTCCAGGTGCACATACACCTCCTGCAGCCTATTAAAGGGCTGGGCTGTGTAAGGGATACGCTTGGGACAGTGGATGTGACATTGGTCAAAAGGTGTGTGTTGAGACCAGTACAGTCGAGAGCGAGGGAGAAGCTGTGCAGGCAGCAAAGGAGGGAACCTGGAAGGTGCCCCGGGGAGGAAGGTGATGGGCTTCTGAACGAGGCCTCCGGCCTACTGGCCCTGAAGCTAAAGGCAGCTGCAGACGGGTCTGCTCTGCATGCGCCGAGTGGCTTGGTATTTTCATCTGGATGCATACATCCCCAGGTCCCTGCAGCCCCTACCCTCTCTTGGTCTTGATGACTTTTCATTTATGCTCACCGACCTGGCCACAGATGCCCCTGGAGCTGAAGGCCCTTGAGGTACAGGGTGAGCAGGCATCAGGAAAGTGCTGGATTCGATTATTTTATTTTATCTCATTTCATTTCATATTGAAGTATAGTTGATGGACACTGCTTTGTTGGTTTCCGATGTACAGCAAAGCGATTCAGCTGTACACATACGTGCATGTGTGCTCAGTCGTGTCTGACTCTCTGCGACTCTCTGGGCTGTAGCCCTCCAGGTTCCTTTGCCCATGGGATTTCCCAGGCAAGAATACTAGAATGGATTACAATTTCTTCCTCCAGGGGATCTTCCTGACCTAGGGATCAAACCTGCATCTCCTGCATTGGCAGACGGATTCTTTACCGCTGAGCCACTTGGGAAGCTGGAAAGCCACATGTACATATATCTATCCTTTTATCTGTTCTTTGTCAAATTCTTTTCCTATATAGGTTATTACAGAATACTGAGTAGAGTTTCCTGTGCTGTACAGTAGGTCCTTGTTGATCATCTACTTTTATATATAGTTCTGTGTGTGTGTTTTATATATATATATATATATATATATATATATATAA
>NW_011495043.1:1596570-1600736 GCF_000754665.1 Bison bison bison | reverse complement strand
TATATATAAATCCCAAACTCCTAGGGATTTAATTTTTTTTTAATATCTGTCACCCAGACTCTAATGATTGAGAGAAGAGTCACTAGGTAAACTGCTCCCAGTTTGTTCACTTGGGGGAATTATACACTGAGAGAAAGGACCCGCTGCAAACTGCACTACTGTGGAAGTGATTCTAGCATCGCCCACCATTGCGGTATTTCCTAGGACAGCTCTCTCCATTGGGCACAACTCCCTCGGTCACTCCATTCTCCCTCCAGGTCTTCTGCCTCCAGTGGCTTCCCTTGGTTCCACGTTATTAGAGATGACTTCCCTCGTGGCTCAGACAGTAAACAATCCGCCTGCAAATGCGGGAGACTCGGGTTCGATACCTGGCTTTGGAGGATCCCCTGGAGGAGGGCACGGCCACCCACCTCAGTGTTCTTGGCTGGAGAATTCCATGGAAAGAGGAGCCTGGTGGACTAAAATCCATGGGGTTTCAAAGAGTCAGACAAGACTGAGCAACTACACTTTCTTTCACAGTGACCACAGGACCTGAATGACAAAGCCACACCCTTTCCATCCCTCCTTGCAAACCTCGCCCCAGGGTTGCCCTCTCTGAGTCCGGTGGGCTCGTCCACCCTGCTGGGACACATCTTTAGCCTGAAAAACCAGACACTGAAAAGCCTTGGAAGACAATGACCAAGCCTTGGCAGGAAGCGAGATTGAAGAGAAAAGTTTGGGGCTGATTACAGAACAGCTTGCACCAAAAGTGGTAGATTCTCAGGGGAAAGTCTTTATCTAGAAAGTTCTGGGACAAAGAAGAAGAAGAAAAATGAAATGACAGAGAGAAGTAACAAGCCCAAATTAAGAAATGGAAGATCTAGATAAATTGTTGGAAGAAATATATGGTCCATGATGGATGCTTTGTCCTTGAGACATTTAAAATAAAATCAGGACAGGCCTTCACTGACCGGTCTAAGTAACCTGATTTGGTCTTTTCCATCTTTGCCTCCTGGGTCTGGTTGCTAAGGAATTGGCATTACAATCCCCAGGCAAGCACACTGCTGTCTCAGTTCTGAGCATCTGGGGTCGGGCTGCCTTCCAGATGGAAAGCTAGGAACAGTGTGCCCCTCTTGCTTGAACAGTCTTCCCCTTCTCTGTTTTCTTTCTCTTTCTTCTGATTTTCTTTCATTCCTTCCTTTCCTTCCCTCTCTCTCTTCCTTCCTGTCTTCCTATAAATAAGAAAAAAAAAAAATACTTGAGGAGACTGCTGTTACAGGTGCAGGCTCCAGTAATAACCATGGCAGGTAATTTTTGCACATCCAGATTAAGTCATTTTCTTATAACAGCAATCAGGGGCTGTATTGCTCCCAGGAGAAAAAACACTTATATTGATGTGTTTATGTGTTGGAATGATAATATTTGTCCATGTGAAAATATGTGTGATTCCTTTCTGCCACGCCATATGGCTTATTACTATTCATAATCCAAACAGTAGCAGCTGCTGTAGAACACGAGAGTGAGTTTTCTTGAAGGAAAAATGGGCTAACTCTTGGATGCCACATGTACTTTATGCGGTATCACCAGTGATTCACCAGAAACCTACATATGGGTCCCTTCCACTAATCCATTCCTTTCTTTATTAATATCTCAGAAGTTCATTGTTCTATCCACTTTCATGCTGTCCCTCTCCCCCAGCCCACCCCTACTCAGCCCGGGCCCCCAGGGGCCATTCTGTCTCGGGAACATGGACTCATTATTTAGAACTGTTGGCAACTTAAGGTTTTGCTTTGGGTCTTGTTGATCGCTGACAACTGCCAGAGAAAATGGCAGTGAATTTTCACCTTGCTTCCCCGTGTGGCTTCCTACCTGCTTAACCGCATTATATATTAGTGGTTAATCAGACACATGGAGGAACCAAAGTGGTTAATGACTCCCCCTCAGGCTGACTTGGCCCAACTCTGAGGTAGTGGAAAATGGAAGGCAGCACTTTCTACAGACCAATGGAATGTGGTTGGCAGAAACCCTTGAGGTTTAAGAAGGAAGCCATTTGAGAACTAGGTTATTGATGCCACTAGAGAAAACCACACAGTCGACAGCACAAAATAACCCAGTTTCATAGAGAAGTATCTGAGGGACTTTTTGTATCATAACATGGTCATTGTGAGTCCCTCCGAAAGCTGGAGGTTTTAGAAAATCAAAACACTCTTGATGTTGATTCTACACACCACAATGGTAAATATCTAGACCATTTAACCAAAACAGAAGTCCTGACCGAATATCCCCACACTTGAGCCTAAAATGAAAGTATATAGATAATTGATTCAGTTTTCCGCTTCAGTTGGTTAAGTCATAATAATACCTTGCATGTGCATGCCATATTGTTTTCAGGGTGTTTTCACGTGTATTCATAGTAATTGAGACTTTTTCCGAGAAGCCTGTCAGGTGACTCGGATCAATGGCCATTCGCGAGACTGGAGTATTATCTCTGTCTACGACACTTTGTCCTGTTCATTCCACAGCCGGTATCACTAATTTCCAACTTGTGTCGGCCGTCTTCCTGCAGCCATTTGTCTTTTTCATGTGTGTCTTGGTCAGTTCTCTAAGTACCCGCTGCTTTTATCACAAGTTATAATAGGGTGATTTATCAATGTCACTCTTCCCACTTGGCAACGAGAGAGAAACTACAGGATATTATGGGATCGGTCTGCATACCTGGCCTTTAACCACAGTCCTCCAACTTGAAATGGCATTTATATCCTTGTCACCCCAGACCTTGTCAAGAGGTCCTGGAGTCAGCCTTCACTTTGCCAGTCTTTGCCTTCAGGGTGCATTAGGTAATTGTCTCATAAACTTCTCTTTTCCAAAAAGAATATCTGGCAATGTTCCCAAGTCACATTTTGTGCTTAGGAACTGCTACCTGTGTGTGCATGTTTCTCTCTGCTTCTCATTTTTGTGTTTCTTGTAATCATAAGCAGCTTGACTCAGGCCAACTAGGTGGTTACCCCTAAACACCATGATGTGATTTCAGGGCTAAACAGTCTGAATAGGTCTTCCTAATGGATGATGCCTGAGGTCCCATGATTGGACCATCCTCGCCTTTCCTCTGTCCCCAGAGAAACTTCACCCTGAAGGCTCCACTCTGCCTACTCCCAGAAGCCTTCCTGACCTTCAGGAAGGATCACTTGACAGGCATCCACCCTGCTACACCTGATGCCTGGTGGGCCTGGGCTGAATCCCGGGCACCGGGTCTGCTGACTCGCACCTTAGCTCACACCATGTTTAGCTGGTGGGCAAGCATGGGATGCTGCCATTGCTTTCTGATTTATATTTAATGTTTTCCTGTTGAAATGCAACTTCCCCACCCCTGCCCACTGTTCATACTGCTGAGCAAATATGACCCTTCTGGGTCCCACTGCCTTGGGGTACCTTCCATGTGTACCTTGAAACAGGACGGTGTTACTATTTTCATGGGCCCCAGGCACTTCTGGCTTTGTGGCCCACTGGAAATGGCAACCCACTCCAGTATTCTTGCTTGGAGAATCCCATGGACGGAGGAGCCTTTTACAGTCCATGGTGTCGCAAAGAGTCAGACACAACTGAGTGACTTCATTTCCTCCATTTAAGAAACAGTGAAAGTTATGTTTTACAACTGTGTTAGTGTAAAGAAAAATATATTCATATTATATACTAAAATATTTATTCGACTCAAAAGTGTATTTTTTTTTCCAACTTTAATTTCTTTAAAAGACACGAATGTGTTGACAGGGATCTCTAAATGTAATGTGGTGCCTCTGATGGATAGAATATCCCTACTTCCCTGGTGGCTCATACAGTAAAGCATCTGCCTACAATGCGGGAGACCTGGGTTCAATCCCTGGGTTGGGAAGATCTCCTGGAGAAGGAAAAGGCAACCCACTCCAGTACTCTTGCCTGGAAAATCCCATGGACAGAGGAGCCTGGTAGGCTATGTAGTCCATGGCATCACAAAGAGTCAGACATGACTGATTGACTTCACTTTTTTTCTTTTCTTTCACTTTCACCAAGAAACAGACCAGACCCTTTACCTTAGATCAGTGTTTCAAAGGTCTGTCCCTTGCAAACCGATTAGGGAATTTTACCATACTGCTCTTCCCCAGTACTAGTTTTCATCTAATAATTTTTTTTAAACTTACCACCTTAGACCA
>NW_011495043.1:1591105-1596470 GCF_000754665.1 Bison bison bison | reverse complement strand
GTATTTAATGAGATTCAGGAAAAAACCACCCTCTGCTTCATGTACATCAGTGAGCCCCCAGGTACTCAAGATGTAAGTAGACCTTTGAGGGTCCCAGCAAGGGCACTCCCTTGTATAGCGTGCGCACACACACACACGTCCATTTTCACCCCCACCTTCTTGCTTCCTTACCCTCTGAGTCTCTGTTCTGTATGGTCCACAGCCTCCTCTGGGAGACCGTGAGCTAGGAGATGCTCTCTGGAACTTGTGAATTGGGGTTGTAAAACTGATTATCTAAGTCAACCTTTATGTTCCACTTCTCTCACCGTTTGTTGATGTTGGAAGAGGAACGTGATTTAATGCTGGCCACTGAAGGACTTCTGGAAAAACTTTCCTGCCAACAACCTTCCCATCGTGCAAAAGAGATGCAAGGAAGATGATCTGTCTTCCTTCCTTCCTTCACTGGCATTGTTAGGTCTACAACTAAGGCCAGAAGCTGGCATCCAGTTTTCACCCCTGAACTACAAAGATGACCTGCGGGGTGGTAGGGTGGATAGGGCCCTTGATAAGACTAGAACAAGCAAATTAACCTGGAAACAATTAGACATCCTCATTGTGAAATAACGAACCTCCTTGTAGACTGAGCTATTTTGAATTGGGTCTTTTTTTTTTATCAGCAGTTGAAATCACTGTTACTGGTATAGTGATAATATATTGTGGAATTCTCACTGCTTTTCATTTGACTTAAAATTTCTCACCAGAAAATGAGTGGGTGTTGCGTTAGGCATTACTGACAGGTGTTAGCCTTAGTTTTTTCCTGCTTTGTGGATTAGAAAAATCGTCTTTTCTGACAGTTTATTATTTTACTTCTGAGATGTCTATCTGTATAAATCAGTGCCATAGTTTGTCTGTTTCTTCATCTTTGACACGGGAATAAAGGACTGGACAACTGCTCTCTTCCACTATAATTGATGACTGAACACCAGTGATAAATTAAATCTTAAATTATAAATAATAAATAATAGTAATAAGACAGGGCCATTTGTTTTAATGCTTTTAATTATAAATATAAAATGTAGCTTCACTCGTGTCTTTAAGAATGAGCCTTTTTCAGCTGAGCATGGAATATTGAACACTTATTTAGTGGGTATAATTCTATTTCCATTGTGGAGAAGGTGCAAATAATAGCAGCTTTTGCCCCAAAGCAAAAACCCTTTGGGAAGTCTGCCTGCACTAATGTGTATATCGACATACATGCATATTTCCCATTAATACTAATAGAGCCTAATGTGGCTGTATAAATCACCTGAATTTTGATGCAGTGTGAATCTGATGTTGGATGATTTGAGATGAACTCGCATACTCCATTTGTCTGGGAGCTATTTCTTAATATGCCTTCTTGGAGCCAAATTCCTCTCCAGTGACTGAAATATTAATCAAAGGCTGTTTCTGCTTCTCCCATCGTGTACCCCTGCCTGTCATCATCAGAAGACATGAAGTAGACTCGTCTGTGTGACAGTGTGCCTCTATCTAGGTGTAGTTTAAGGTTCTATTGAAAAAAAAAAAAGGAATGGACAAAAAAGAAGGAATAAGAGAGATTTTCCTTTGCGTGGGGAGCAGTGTGTGGGATCAGGCTCAATTAAGTTCACACGTGTTCTGGAATCCTGGAAGGAGCACAGATCACATAAGCTGAGTGTGAGGAATTTACACATCTTTATTCCCCACACTGTCCTTGCGTGTTGCCAGCTATATCGAGCATCTTACCTCCAGGCTTCCAGAGTGACATTTTTTTTACCTGCACTGGCAGTGTCCTCTGGGAAGAACTGGTTCACCTATCAGAGTGGCTGTGGTCGAAGTGCTGTCCAACCACAGTGCCTCCCCTCGCTCATCCAAAGTGAGCCCTTCCAGTCTCATCTAACTTCAGCTCCCTTTTCCTCTCTGATCTTCCTCCTCTCTTACCTGGATTACAGTCACAGTACTTGCTCATGGAGACTGACTTGGTTTTACTCTATTATAGGCAAAAAAGAAAAAGTGTACAGTATTCATGGGAAACACATGGCAAGGCCCCTAGTGGATGCCTGAAATCACAGTACCAACCCCTGTGCATTTTACTCTCGGTAGCATCACATTCCACACCCACAAATTTCAGCAACCTCAGGTTTAAGATATTTGGAAAAAATATTCTAGGACGTTTGAAAAGGCAAAACTTGAATTTGCATCCCACTGAAAGCTGTTTTCAAAATATTTGTTGTTGTTCAGTCACTCACTCGTGTCTGACTCTTTGCGACCCCATGGACTGCAGCACAGCAGGCTTCCCTGTCCTTCACCATCTCCCAGAGTTTACTCAAACTCATGTCCATTGAGCCAGTGATGCCATCCAACCATGTCATCCTCTATCATCCCCACCTTCAATCTTTCCCAGCATCACAGTCTTTTCCAGTGAGTCAGGTCTTCGCATCAGGTGGCAAAAGGATTGGAGTTTCAGCTTCAGCATCAGTCCCTCCAATGAATATCCAGGGTTAATTTCCTTTAGGATTGACTGGTTGGATCTCCTTGCTGTTCAAGGGACTTTCAAGAGTCTTCTCCAGCACCACAGTTCAAAGGCACCAATTCTTCGTTGCTCAACCTTTTCTATTGTCCAGCTCACAAATACATACATGACTACTGGAGAAACCATAGCTTTGACTAGACAGACTTTTGTAGGCAAAGTAATGTCTCTGCTTTTTAATATGCTATCTAGGTTGTCGTTACTTTCCTTCAAAAATATTTACGTAGCTTAAAGAGTCAGACACGACTGAGCGACTGAACTGAACTGAACTGAACAGCTATTTACATAGTATTTACATTCTATTAGGTATTGTAAGTAATCTAAAGATGATTTAAAGTATAGGGAGAAAGTGCCTAGGTTATATGCAGATGCTATAGTCTTTTGATGAACATCCACGGACTTTGGTATCCACCAGGATCCTGGAACCAGTACCTCACAGATATCAAGGACAACATTATATACATGTTTTCCTTACATATACATATCCATGATGAAGTTTAATTTATCAGTCACAGTAATAGATTAACAACAGTAACTAAAAATAGAACAATTATAACAACATACTGTAATAAAAGTTATATGCATGTGTTTTCTTTCTCTCTCCCAAATTATCTTATTATACAGATTTAATACCCTGGAAAAGGAAATGGCAACCCACTCCAGTATTCTTACCTGGAGAATCCCGTGCACAGAGGAGCCTGGCCAATCACAGTCCATGGGGTCACAAAGAGTCAGGCACAACTGTGCACCTAACTTTCATTTTCACAGATATAATGCCCTTTTTGTCTTAACTAAGCACTTACCACACACTGTGGCCGTAACTTTGGCAACAGTGAAACTAACACATATTTCCTTTTTCTTCTTCACAATTTCACAAATAGATGATGCATTCTTACCATCGATCTTAGCATTATCTTATGATACCCTTGCTTTTTTATTAAGTCAAGAACTTTCACCCTTTCACTTAAAAGAAGCATTTTATGGCTACTCTATGGCATGTCCAAATTGCCAACATCACTCTTGAATTTGGGGGCCATTTAGTAAAACAAGGTTTACTGGGACACAAGCACCGCAGTACCGCAACAGTTAATCTGATAACCGAGTTGGCGGTTGTTGCTGTTGTTGTTTAGTTGCTTAAGTAGCGTCCAACTCTTTTGCAACCCCATGGACTGTAGGGTGCCAGGTTCCTCTGTCCATGGGATTTCCTTGGCAAGAATACTGGGTGGGTCCATTTCCGTCTCCAGGGGATCTTCTTGACCCAAAAATTGAACCTGCATCTCCTGCATTGGCAGACAGAATCTTTACCCCTGAGCCACCAGGGAAGCCCAACCTAGTTGGCTACTAAATGACTAATGGAGGTAAGATATGCTGGACAAAGAGATGCTTCCCATCCAGGGCAGAACAGAGCTGGAAGCCTCAAGATATTATCACTTTATTCACAACAGCACACATTTTAAAATTTATGAATTGTTTATTTCTGGAATTGTCCATTTCATAGTTTCAGACTGCACTTGACTACAGGTAACTGAAACCTCAGAAAACCTAACCTCAGGTAAGGGGAGGACCACTATAAGAAAAAAGAAACACACACACACACACACACACATTGCATTTTTCCCCCCCAAAGTTCCTTTCAGACATGGCAACAATAAGAATCAGTTAGAAAAATGTAGATTGTAACTAAAAGACTTGTTTACTGCTAGAGTACATAATCTTGGAATTACAGAGAATTAGCACTGGAAAGGACCTTTGGCAGTCTGTCACAGTAAGGTTGCATCTAGCAGCTGCAGCTTTTACAGCTGGCAAAGCCCTGGTGTTTCCATGGGTGTCTCACATCAGCATGGCGAATACTGTTAGTGCCCCCTTTTCAGATAAGGAACTGAGGCTAATTTAAAATGCTGCAAAAACAGCAGCATTGATTTCTATTTTGATAAATTAAAATCATTTTCTTTCTTCCCTATTCCAAGAGAATAGGGGAACAATTAAATGCACAGCTGTTTGAATAGACTGTTAAATCCATGGTGTCTTAATTCCCAAAACCAATGTAAAGCCCTCAGTGAATCTTGGGGTCTACAGAATATTTTAGAATTAGTGTGTTCATTATACTCTGCTTGAACCCAAGGGAATGCTAAGATTAAATTCAGTGCAGTCCAGTCACTCAGTCGTGTCCGACTCTGTGACCCAATGGACTGCAGTATACCAGGCTTCCCTGTCCTTCACCAGTGGACAGGGAATCTATCCTGTCACAGTAAGGTTGAATTAATTAATTATTAATAGTTGAGGGTTCAATAATAGTTGAATTAATTAATAATAGTTGAGGATTCGTGACAAGGGTATTGAGTTGTACTAGAAATTCAAGTCTTACTCTAAACTGAAAGGCAACATTTTCGAGGGAGGGGAAATGGATGAAGGCAGTCAAAGGTACAAACTTCCAAATTATAAGATAAGTAAGTACTAGGAATATAATGTAATGTAAAACATGATAAATACCTTGAACACTGATGTGTGTTATATTCGAAAGTTGTTGAGGATAAACTGTAAGAGTTCTCATCACAAGGAAAAAATATTTTTTCTTTAATTATAAATCTATGTGAAATGATACTCACTAAACATTGTGGTAATCATTTCATGATCAGATCAGATCAGTTCAGTTCAGTCGCTCAGTCTTGTCCAACTCTTTGCGACCCCATGAATCGCAGCATGCCAGACCTCCCTGTCCATCACCAACTCCTGGAGTTCACTCAGACTCACGTCCATCGAGTCAGTGATGCCATCCAGCCATCTCATCCTCTGTCGTCCCCTTCTCCTCTTGCCCCCAATCCCTCCCAGCATCAGAGT
>NW_011495043.1:1561744-1591005 GCF_000754665.1 Bison bison bison | reverse complement strand
CATCCTCTGTCGTCCCCTTCTCCTCTTGCCCCCAATCCCTCCCAGCATCAGAGTCTTTTCCAATGAGTCAACTCTTCGCATGAGGTGGCCAAAGTACTGGAGTTTCAGCTTTAGCATCATTCCTTCCAAAGAAATCCCAGGGCTGATCTTCAGAATAGACTGAGATGCTATACACCTTGAACTTGCACAGCGCGGTGTGTCAATTATACCCAGCAAAATAAAACTGGAAGAAAAAGGAGTCTATGGGTTAGGATTATATGAATATGAATGATAACTATCACTTATGAACTCCGATCTCTGCTTCTGTAGCTATAAGATAGAAACAATAATGTTACCTACCAAAGAAGTTACAATAAGAATTAAATGAGACAATTGACTAGAAGAAAGACTTCTCATACTTAGTTGCTGGGATGTAATACTCTGTCTATAAAATTAAAAGTTCGACTTTAAAAAGGGAACATTATTATTGAGCAGGAAAGCTTGTGCAGTCTACTCTGTTATCCACGTTGGAGGTTATGGTTATCTGGACCCAGAAGCTCTGGCTCAGCCGTGTTCACTTTAGTTTTCGCTTCTCAAATTGTCGATATCTGACTTTGCAGGAACTAAAGGCGTACTGTTGTTGTTTTAGTCACTAAGTTGTGTCCAACTTTTTGTGACCCTTGGACTGTAGCCCGCCAGGTTCCTCTGTTCATGGGGTTTCCCAGGCAAGAATACTGGAGTGGGGTGTAATTTTCTTCTCCAGGTGATCTTCCCAGACCAGGGATTGAGCCTGCATCTCCTGCATTGGCAGGCAGATTCTTTACCACTGAGCCAGCAGGGAAGCCCAGAGGTGTACTACTAACTGCAAAAACAATTGCATTTATTCATTTATTCATTCACTGATTTATTACAAGCCTGCACCCCACTCCAGTACCCTTGCCTGGAAAATCCCATGGACAGAGGAGCCTGGAAGGCTGCAGTCCATGGGGTTGCTGAGGGTCAGACACGACTGAGCGACTTCACTTTCACTTTTCACTTTCATGCATTGGAGAAGGAAATGGCAACCCACTCCAGTGTTCTTCCCTGGAGAATCCCAGGGACGGGGGAGCCTGGTGGGCTGCAGTCAATGGGGTCACACAGAGTCGGACACAACTGAAGTGACTTAGCAGACTTAGCTTAGCAGATGGGCCATACCCTACACTAGAAGTAAATACAAGGAGAAGACCTGTTACTGCCTTTCAGGGGTCTCCTGAACTAGTAAGGAAAAGTCCAGAGAAGGACACTGAAGGAAGGAACTGGATATTATTGAGGCCTTTATATAGGTTAGCTGCTGCTCAGTCACTTCAGTCATGTCCGATTCTTAGTGACACTATGGACTGTAGCCTGCCAGGCTACTCTGTCCATGGGATTCTCCAGGCAAGAATCCTGGAGTGGGTTGCTGTGCCCTCCTCGAAGGGATCTTCCTGACCAAGGGATCAAACACACGTCTCCTGTGTCTCCTATATTGGCAGGCAGGTTCTTTACCACTAGCGCCACCACACACTCCTAATTATAGCCCTAGTAAAGTGGGTAATGTTTTCCCCATTTTATAGCTGAGGTCCAGAGGATTTAGAGTAACTTATGCAAGGTCACCCAGCAGGTGAACCAAGGAGAGGTGAAACCCTTTGATCATGCCCTTTGCCCTCCACCAGTGCTAAACCGCGTGATCCCATGGCCATGTCTTATCACGGCGGTGGCCTTAGGCAGCTGCTACCTGCCACTGACTGCCAGCCAGCCACTGGATGTGTCTTCCTCCGCTGTTCTGTTGATGTCAGAACCCATGGTCTTGGGACTCTCTGGAACCGGGAAGAGAGGCTCGGCGCACTGTCCTAGAGGATTTGCTGCGTCATTCATCCTCGAGCAGCTCTCAGGCACACCCAACTGAAGCCGGGGAATGTGCCCTGCATCTCCAGGAGAAGAGTGTTCTCATCAGAGTACCTACCTACGTCACTGGGAGTGAGTCTGATAGTTTCTGAGAACATATTAAATGGGAGGCAGGCAGCCCTTTGAATAAGGGAGCTGTGGCAAGAGCGAGATTGCCTGGGGAGCTGGGACAGGCTGCCTTAGGAGGAGAGGGGAGCCACAAGGGCAAGCAGAACACGGCTCAAATGAGCATCAAGGTAAGAGAAATACGCTGGGTACCAGGTTCAGCAAGGGTCCGGCGCCAATGCCCAGAGCTTATAAGGTTGGTGACTTGAGAGTGACAGGAATTAAGGCCATAGCAACTGAACCAAGTGGGATTCTTCAAGACAGGCCTACAACGGCTTGTTCTCAACTCCCAAATCCAAAATGCTCTGAAAACTGACATTTTGGGGTGACAAAACCTGACCTGAATTGACAGAAGGCTGTTTGTAATCTTGGTTCATCCCTCTTAATGTGAATATTCATAGTTTTGCTATAGAAATAGCTATTTATCTTATTAAAAAAAATATATATATATAAGATATATATAAAACATATCTTATTATGGGTCACGATGGTGGTATTAAATAGAGGAATGTATTTCATTTCTTAAAAACCTGGATTCCAAGCACACCTGTTCCCACGGGTTTCCCAGAGGTGACTGTGAGTCATGCACGTCCACATTATCACATTTAATCCTCACATAAGTCTTGAGAGGAAAGTATTGTTTCCCCATTTTATAGGTGAAAAAAATAGGATAGGGGAGCATTTATTTGACAAAGTTTGTGCAGCCAGTAGAAAGAAACAGATTGAGGACTGAAGCCCACACTGAAGCCCAGCTCTGTGCACACGGCTGTACCATGGGCTGTGCTGATGGGGACTGTAGGGTGACCAGCAGGGGCTCCTGGGAAAGGGACTCCGAGACACTGTCCGCTTCTCCGGCTGAAACCTGTCTCTGGCTCTGACGCCTGCCACAACTGTTTTGGTTTTTATAAAGAAGCACCCGCTGGCCTGGAGCCTCCTGTCAGCAGGAACTTCCAGAAAGCATGAGTGAGAGTGAAATAGGGCCTTTTTAACTCTCGTGTCCTTCAGCTACCCTGGAGGACCTCTATCCAGGAGAGTAGTTTTGAACCTTTAAGGACTCTCGGGTTCCTTTGAGAAGGTGATGAAAGCTATGGACTTTCTACATGGGATGTTGCATATATTCCAGAGTAAATTCTTCATCCTGTTGTGAAAGAGCCTATCCATGAACTCCAGATTAAGAATTTCTGTTCCCAGCTTTTAGAGGATTTCAGTAAATTTTCCTTGAAAAAAGTCATAGCGAACTTCAACTTTGAAGAGTGTTAAAATTGCTTTAATTAATATAACTTAATGAATTCAGTTACAGTGTAATTTCTATAGAAACCTTGAATTCCCTGACCAAAGTGTGTGTGTGTGTACGCACGCATGTGTGTGTATGTATTAGGGTGTTGGGAGGAAAGACTGGTCAGGGAAGTCCTCTGACTTCTCAAATAAATTACCCATAAATGTCTTGTTAATCCCTTACAGTTCTGTTGCCTTCTCTGCTCTTACAAGCGACCAAATCTCTCCTGAAAGCAGAGATTTCAATAGAGGTGACTTTCTGTTCCAGGATCTTATTGTTATCTTCAGTCTGCATGACCCTGGAGACTGGTTCTCCTGGGCAGATTGCTTTCCACCATCTTCAATATTGAAACTTGCAAACTAATGTCAAGGCCCAACTATAAAGGACCTCCAGCTGGCATCGTAACCGTATAGTTTATTTTCCCTCCTGCTCTTTTGATTTACTAGGATTCTGAGCCATTATTTTCTAAAACTAAATGTTTCCTAGTCTTTTATGTCTCTGGTTTGATAGTGATGATAACCTCGTCCCAAGAGTATAAAACTGGGAATGATGAATAGAAGGGTGTTTATCATTAGCTGGTGCAGAAAACAACTCCTTCTTGGAAATCCAGGAACTGGGTAATGGCAGCTTTCGTTTTTTACATGATTACCTTTATGACAGTCCTGTCACTCCACACCGAGTGCAGTATATTCGGGCTGGTTTTTCTTTAACGAGAGTGTCCAAGGCTCATGACACTGGGCTGAGCCGTGTTTCTGATTTGTGCGTTTGGTAATTGATAGAAACTGGCGGTGCATGCATTATGATGTGAAGTTAAAAAATAGGCATGTTCAAATGAGTGGAATGCTTGTATGCTCCTCATTTCCCACATGCTAATAAATAAGTTTAATGGTAAATGCAGATTAGCAAAAATGGCTACGTTCTTAGACTCTGGAGTTAATCCGGCTAGGGTTTGAGTTTTGAACCCATCACTTACCAGGTAAATGACTGACAAATTACTTCATCTCTCTATGCCTCATTCTCTGTAAAATGGGATTTAAAATGGTTTTAAATCCGTGGGACTTCCTTGGTAGTCCAGTGGCTAAGATTCCCCTTTCCCAATGCAAAGGGCCCAAGCTCAATTCATGGTCAGAGAACTAGATCCCACATGCCTCACCTGAGTCCTTGTTCAGTCGCTTTGCGACCCCATCGGCTGCAGCATGCCAGTCTTCCCTGTCCTTCACCGTCTCCTGGAATTTGTTCAAACTCATGTCCATTGAGTCAGTGATACCATCCAGCCATCTCATCCTCTGTCACCCCCTTCTTCTCTTGCCCTCAATCTTCCCCAGCATCAGGGTCTTCTCCAATGAATGAGTCAACTCTTCACATCAGGTGGCCAAAGTACTGGAGCTTCAGCTTCAGCATCAGTCCTTCTGATGAATATTCAGGACTGATTCCCTTTAGGATTGACTGGTTTGATCTCCTTGCAGTCCAAGGGCCTCTCAAGAGTCTTCTCCAACACCACAGTTCAGAAGCAACCGTTCTTTGGTGCTTAGCCTTTTATCATGGTCCAACTCTCACATCAGTACATGACTGCTGGAAAAACCATGGCTTTGACTATAGAGACCTTTGTCGGCAAATTTATGCCTCTGCTTTTTAAAACACTGCATATTAAAAGCTTTTCTTTCAAGAAGCAAGCATCTTTCAATTTTATGGCTGCAGATGTTTTAGGGATTGATTGAGGTGCTGTGTGTAAAGAACTTAGCACAGTGTCTTGTTCCACACATATTAGCTAATGTTATCTCACAGGATGATAATCATTTCCCAACTCTGTTCTCCCACAAGGCCCCTCTCTCTTCATTGTTTGGACTTAAATACAACTGGGTCCCCAGATGTGCCAAGATGTGTTTATTTGGTATTTCTCCCAGCTCTGAATTATCAAGGTGAGTTATATAGTCCTTGGATGAGAGTAGGGAGGCGAATTTCATATCACCAGAGTCCTTTGCATGAGAGGACTGTTCAGTTGGGCTTCCCTCATAGCTTGGTTGGTAAAGAATCCACCTGCAATGCAGGAGACCCCAGTTCAATTACTGGGTCGGGAAGATTCCCTGGAGAAGGGATTGGCTACCCATTCCAGTATTCTTGGGTTTCCCTTGTGGCTCAGCTGGGGAAGAATCTGCTTGCAATGCAGGAGACCTGGGTTCCATCCCTGAGTTGGGAAGATCCCCTGGAAAAGGGAAAGGCTACCCACTCCCGTATTCTGGCCTGGAGAATTATATAGTCCATGGTGTCGCAAAGAGTCGGACATGACAGAGTGACTTTCACTTTCACTTGCATGAGAGGGAGATTGTGAGCCTCCATTACAAATAGCTTCTTTGTGTGCTGTGTGGCAGCCTGGGAGGGACTCCATGTGCTTCTGCTGAACTGAGCTGAATGGATGAGACAGAGAGAATGCCTGGACTCACCCCAGCTGCCTACACCCTGGAACCTTGTCCACTGCAGCAATGGCCCTGTCATCAGCCCAGGTGAAAGGACTCAGATCTGCTCCAACGAAAGCATTCTAGGGAAGAAGGCAGGCCTGTCTCAGTCACCTGGGTCCCCAGGAGCCCAGAGATACCTGGTTCATATGAAGTCAGTGTGGGGATCACCCATCACCTGTCTCTACAGCAGTGGAGGGCAGACATTGGGGTTCTGCCAGCACTGGGATGGGTGTCTGAAAAAGGCTACTGGCCTTGTTTTATTTTTCTGTCATCCTTGAAGAGCCTTGAGCCTAAAACCACCTGTCTCGTTCCAACAGAAATCCAACAAATATTTGGAAGCAAATAATCCCATTTGGAAATCGGTGGGAAACTCAGTCAGTACATTTTCTGGTTCTGCTTAAGTGTGCAGAACTTAGTTTCTTGGGAAATCAGTAGATTTTCAAATGTGTATCACACAAAAGCAGAGGTTCTAAAAGAGGGAAAGTTTAAAAGACTATATTAAAATAATGGAAAATAGGTCCTCCATCACATACTTGGCAAAAACTAGCGCTATGTGTTTCTTATGATTTGGAAGTGCATGTTGGAGAGGAGAGAGGCTGTCTTCAGGACACACAGAGAGGCTTTGCTGGGCTGCCTTTCTTCGTGGCTGGTAACAAAGAAACTGGTAATAGGCTATGCACGTGTGCTCAGTCGTGTCCAGCTCTTTGCGACCCCTGGACTGTAACCTGCCGGGTTCCTCTGTCCATGGGGATTTCCCAGGCAAGACTATTGGAGTGGGTTGCCATTTCCTACTCCAGGGGATCTTCTCCACCCAAGAATCAAACCCATGCATGTCTCTTGCCTCTCCTGCACTGCAAGTGGATTTTTTTTACCCACTGAGCCATATGGGAAGCCAAAATGAGATTAACAGCCGTGTATGGGGTATCATAGAAAGTGACATTTTAATGACTGGTTTATTGCTGGTGATAAATTATGGCATAGTTTTATTGTATGTAAGATGTAAGGTTCAAAATGTAAAATCAGAATCGGCTTACAGAGCATACCTGTACTTTTCCATGGCACTAAAATGTAGTTATGATATTTAACTACAAAACTAATGAAAAAAATACCTAATTCAGGGGGAAAAAACACCTTTTTCCTGATAGAACTGTAACCAGCAATACCTTCTACTATGTAACTGTGGGCAGTAATTTTACAGAATATGGATAACATGAAGGAATTTTGCAGAATTCCTTTCCCACTTCTACTTTTATCACTTTTCATTTTTTTTTCCAGTTCCTTTATTTTCTAAAGGGAAGTGCCCAGATTTCTTGTTTACTTGGCCTTTTCAACATCCTCATGCTTGTGCAAATTTGGTTTTTAATATTTATTCATTTTAGAAACTTTTTATTATTAGAAGACTTGTGGCCAAAGGAAAAGAAAACATGAATTATATTGAATTACTCACAGTGGCAATTGACATTGTTAGTATAATACCATTAACAAAAACATAAACAACAGGCTTGAGTCAGGGCACATGGGCTCCAACTCATGAGTCCCCAGGAAGCCCATCGGCGTCCTGGGGACATTGATGTGAGATGATCACTCAGGTTCATGCAGCTCGGAAGGATCCATGCCAGCATCATGCAGAGAAGGGGGCTGGGGGGCCAGCCCTGGAGCCAGGCCTGGAGGGCAGCCTTCCTTAGCAGCCTAAGTCCTCCCTGGCCTCATTTGATCCTCTGATTTCCCTCGTCTCTATCATGAAACTGATAATAGCATCCCCCAGAAGAGCGCAAGGGAGTGAAGTTGGAAAGTTAAATGAAATCTTGTGCTGTGAAGCGCTTACCCTTCATGTCTGAGTGTGCACAGAGTGTGCACAGCTGGTTATGTACCACGCAGCCCCTCTGGTGCTCGTACTCATTTGCTCAGTCGTGTCCGACTCTTTGTGACCCTACAGACTGCAGTCCGCCAGGCTCCTCTGTGCATGGGATTCTCCAGGCAAGAGTACTGGAGTGGGTTGCCATGCCCTCCTCCAGGGATCTTTCTGACCCAGGGATCAAACTCGCATCTCCTGTGGCTCCTGCATTGGCAGGCGGACTTCTTTACCACTGAGCCACCTGGGAAGCCCTCCACTCAGCCCCACTGAGCACCAAACGGTGACCCAGAGAGACCCTGAAGCCAGACCGCTCTGCCACTTGCTGGCTGTGCCACTTTGGGCAAGCTACTTAACCACTCTGGGCCTCAGCTTTTTTATCCACAACGCAGTGATAGCAGTATTAGTAGCAACCTACCCCATAGGACTGTTGTAAGGATTTCAAAAATCTAGATAAAAATAATACCACTCTTTCTGGATGTACTGAATGCTTATTCATGTCAGTCATTGAACCAACATGGATTACACATCTTATCGCTTATCACCAAGATGCTGTTCCATTCTTACCCCATTCTACAGACAAGTGAACTAAAAACGTTGTCTGTGGTCACACAATCAGCATTCGGTGGTGGCAGGGTTCAAATGCAGGCCACCCTAATCTAAACCACATGCTTCCCAGTCCTACAGTCTACACTAGGCCTGTGTCTCCTTGGAAAACAGCGTGGGCACGTTCAAAATGCTGACAGGCTTCCAGGGTAGGTCCAAGCAATAACAACCCGAGAAAATCAGTCCAAGTTCAGGCCAACCAGCACCCTCATTTGCAAACCAGATTCAGGACTGAGTATGGCGGTCTCGGCACCATCAAGAGAACACCATCCTGCTGCTGCTGCTGCTGCTAAGTCGCTTCAGTCGTGTCCAACTCTGTGCGACCCCATAGACGGCCTCCTACCAGGCTCCTCTGTCTCTGGGATTCTCCAGGCAAGAACACTGGAGCGGGTTGCCTTTTCCTTCTCCAAGAGAGCACCATATATCTGCTTAAAAGTCAAGCGCTTTTGAAAACATCTGCTTGAAATTGTGTGCTGCTGATTGAAACGAAAAACAAACTCAGCTGCCAAGCAACGGTGGGAAGAGGACAGGGAGTAAAGAGCTAGTGACAAACAGCTAGTTAGCACATCACCACACATGGCCGCAATAAGAGCCCGCACGAAGAAAGTAACCTCACGGGTAAAATTACAGCGGTCTTGGCCAAAAGTTCTTTTCTGTTCCAATATGCAAAATATAAAACTGGTATTTTTCCACCAAGTGGCACAAATTTCTTTAGGGGGAAAGTCCTTGAAATGGTTGATTCTATCACAACAGTGCAGTCCTGGTGCATCCGCCTATTGCAGTCAAAGCTCCCTGGCCCTTGTCCTCACCTCTTCGGGGTAGCAGGAGTTGGGCTGGGACTGGGACTGGCACCCAGGAAGGACAGCTTCCTCTCTGCTCCCAGCACCCACATCAGGACAGAAGACACTCAGTGCTACTGTGCTTTGGAAGAAGTTCTGAGCCAGACTTTCTAGGTCATGTGGCTGGTAAGAGGCAGGGTCAAACCCAGGTACTTTGGAGTCCACGTGCTCAGTCACTCAGCCATGTCCTGCTCTTTGTGACCCCATGGACTGTAGCCCGCCAGACTCTTCTGTCCATGGGATTCTCCAGGCAAGAATGCTGGAGTGTGTTGCCATTTCCTCCTCCAGGGGATTTTCCCTACCCAGGGATCGAACCCACGTCTCCTGCGGCTCCTGCATTAGCAGGCGAGTTCTTCAGGACTGCACCATTAGAGTGCACCCTCCCTGTCGTCTCTTCTGCTTCCCCAAGGTGTTTAACCTTATCTGATCATGACCTGGGTGCCTGCCTCAGGACTTCTTGTCCTTTCCTAAGAATCCTACTTTTTTATTGTCTCTATAACATCCCCCTACCACCTAAAATAAACATCACTTACAACTCATAGCTAACATTGCATTTCTGTGCTCACCCTGACAGTGGATAGAGGTATTGAGGTGGGGAGGGAGCTTGCTCGAGAAAACCCAGGTTCCTAGGGTCTTGAGAAGCCAGGCATGGCATCGATTCCCGAAACAGTGCTCCAAGCACACCAACACTCAGACCTGACTTCTCAGGAGGAGAAGAGCGTTACATAAGATGTCTTAACCAACTCAGGCTGCTCTAAAATGCCATAGAATGGATGGCTTAAACAACAGGCCTTTATTTGTCACAGTTCTGGAGGCTGGGGAATTAAGATCAAGGTGCCTGAAAATAGCTGTCTTTTTGTTGCATCCTTACATGACAAAGAGAGGACACTAATCCCATCATAGGGGCTCTGACCTCATGACTTAATTATTTTCCCCTAGGCCTCACCTCCAAATACCATCCCATTAGGACCCCAAATTATGAATTTGGAGGAGGCACAAACATGTAGTCTACAACACTAGGAGTAACACAGCCAGCCACATTTCTTTCTGCAAAATCATCTTTGGCCCAATTTCTCCATCTCCCTCATCCCCTGCATCTAACTGGTTGTCTCTTCTTAGATGTTACATGAACTCCTTTCTCTCTGCTTTCAGTTCTCATTACTTCATCCCCTAAACTTTGCAGTAAAATCACTGTGCTCGTCTCTCTCCCATTTCCTCATCCACCCTCACCCTGCACACAAATGTCTGTTTCTTCCTCTACTTAAGAGTTCAGAACCCTCCATTGCCCAGGGGATCAAAGTTCTTTACCACAAATTCTTATCCCTATGGGACCTGATCTCTACTCTGCTGTATGAATTACCCACTCCAAACAAACAAGTCTTTCCCTCTCCCCTAAGTAGGCCTCGTGCGTGGTTCTCCCTGTTTATCCACTCAACCAGTCCCAGCCCCCAGATCCAGGTAAGAAGGGACCTTAGCTTCACACTCTAGGGGGCCTTGTTCTGGCCTTACCTCTCCTCATGGGGTGAAACACAGGCAGGGTCTAGAGAAGGTGTTTACCCTGAGCTCAAGTCCTGTCCCTAATCCTTGCTGTGATCACCTGAGACCCAGAATTCCCTGTTCCAGTGACCCAGTGGCAGCGTTCATGACCTGCGCAGAGTTGTGGGTGGGGGAGTAAGTGGGCTGAACTTTGATTTGCAGTCTGAGGTGTTTGTATGTGTGCGTATAGGGATGGGCAGGGGGCAGGGGATGGGCTGGCTCTCCCACTCCACTGCCAAGTTCCAGAACCTAGGGATTATAAAGTATATTTTTCAAGGTAAAAGGATAGAGCATGTTTTATTTAACAGATTGTTAGCTTGATTTATAATTTTAAAATTGGTAAGGCACATTTTATTTAACAGTCCGTTGGTTTGACGTAAGACTTAAAATATTAAGACAGGAGGAATGTGGGTTCCATTTGTATTCTTGTCCCAGGATCTAGAAATGTTAGGAGCTCACCTTCCCTCTATTTCCATTTCTACCAGTCAAAATTTTACCCATCTTTTAAGTTACAGGTCACTTCTCACCTTTACCGTAAAGCCTGTACTGATCACCCAGCTGCAATGTAATTTCCTCTTAGCTTGCTTCATTCATAAACCAGTTTGAGTGACATTCTAGGTGCCAGGCACCATGATGGGAATTAAAAATACAGATATGAAGGAAAAGGCCTTTGCCTCAAGGAGCTTATAAGCCAGAAAAAGAGTCACAGAAATAACCACCCACAATCCATCAGCACCTTCTGCTGGCTTTACATCCAAATTATATTTCAGGTATGACACATCCTACAATCTTCCCTGCCAGAATCCAGTTTAAGACATCATGACTTTGAATCCAGACTGTGACTGTGCTCTTGGCCTGCTTATGGTCTGTTCCCCACCAGCTGCCATAACACTTTTCTGCCCTGCTTAAAACCCTCCAATGGCTTCCACTGCAATTTAACTAAATTCCAA
The DNA here is from genome assembly GCF_000754665.1 of Bison bison bison. Taxonomy (NCBI): domain Eukaryota; kingdom Metazoa; phylum Chordata; class Mammalia; order Artiodactyla; family Bovidae; genus Bison; species Bison bison. The sequence goes on along the minus strand of NW_011495043.1, from coordinate 1,579,483 downwards.
ACCCCTAACCTGGCCTCCATGGAGCCTCCAGCCCATCTCCTGAATCTCTTCCGCTCATCCTCTACCTCAATGACTTCTGAAGCTTGCCCTGGCTTCTTTCCATTTCTCAAACACCTTGTTCCAATCTCAAGGGCATTTGAACCTGCTGTTCTCTCTACCAGGAACTGTCTTCTCCTAGATCTTCACACAGCATCTTTTTCCTTGCTACTTATTTCTCAGTTCATATGTTAAACTTTCCTGGAGAGGCATAGACCAATATCTTTAAGAAAAGAACCTCCAAGTCCTTTATTATTTGGTTATTCTATTTTACTAATTTTTCATGTGTGTTCTGGATGTTTGTCCGTGTAGCATTGGATTCCATGTGAAGGATGACTTCATTTTGCTCATAACTGCCTTCCTGGTGCATATAGTTGGTATTCTGTAAATTTTTTGTTAAATGAATGAATGTTTGCAATAGACTATGATCTTTGAAGAGCCCTGTAGAAACCATCAATTCATTTCAGTTCAGTCGCTCACTTATCTCCAATTCTTTGCGACCCCATGGACTGCAGCAATCCAGGCTTCCCTGTCCATCACCAACTCCTGGAGCTTGATCAAACTCATGTCCATCGAGTCGGTGATGCCAGCCAGCTATCTCATCCTCTGTCATCCCCTTTTCCTCCTGCCTTCAATCTGTCCTAGCATCAGGGTCTTTTAAAAATGAGTCAGTTCTTCACATCAAGTGGCCAAAGTATTGAAGCTTCAGCTTCAGCATCAGTCCTTTCAATGAATATTCAGGACTGATTTCCTCAGGATTGACTGCTTTGATCTCCTTGCAGTCCAAGGGACTCTCAAGAGTCTTCTCCAACACCACAGTTCAAAAGCCTCAATTCTTCTGCATTCAACTTTCTTTATAGTCCAACTCCCACATCCATACATGACTACTGGAAAAACCATAGCTTTGACTAGATGGACCTTTGCTGCCAAAGTAATGTCTCTGTTTTTTAATATGCTATCTAGGTTTGTCAGCTTTTATTCCAAGGAGCCAGAAACTTTTAATTTCATGGCTGCAGTCACCATCTGCTGTGATTTTGAAGCCCAAGAAAATAAAGTCTATCACTGTTTCCATTGTTTCTCCATCTATTTACCATGAAGTGATGGGACTGGATGCCATGATCTTCATTTTTTTTAAGTTAAGCTTTAGACCCACTTTTTCACTCTCCTCTTTCACTTTCATCAAGGAGCTCTTTAGTTCTTCTTTGCTTTCTGCCATAAGGGTGGTATCATCTGCATATCTGAAGTTATTGATATTTCCCCCAGCAATCTTGATTCTGGCTTGTGCTTCATCCAGCCCAGCATTTCTCATGATGTACTCTGCATATAAGTTAAATAAGCAGGGTGACAATATACAGCCTTGATGTACTCCTTTCCCAATTTGGAACCAGTCTGTTTATTCTGTGTCCGGTTCCAACAGTTGCGTCTTGACCTGCATACAGATTTCTCAGGAGGCAGGTCAGGTGGTTTGGTATTCCCATCTCTTGAAGAATTTTCCAGTTTGTTGTGATCCACACAGTCAAAGGCTTTGGCATAATCAATGAAGCAGAAGTAAATGTTTTCCTGGAATTCTCTTGCTTTTTCTATGATCCAGTGGATGTTGGCAATTTGATCTCTGGTTCCTCTGCCTTTTCTAAATCCAGATTGAACATCTGCAAGTTCTTGGTTCATGTACTGCTGAACCCTTGCTTTTCTTATTTGTTTTCGCTTGGAGAATTTTGAGCATTACTTTCAGTACTTACTTGAGATAAGTACAATCGTAAGGTAGTTTGAATATTCTTTGGCATTGCCTTTCTTTGGGATTAGAATGAAAAGTGACCTTTTCCAGTCCTGTGACCACTGCTGAGTTTTCCAAATTTGCTGACATATTGAGTGCAGCACTTTCACAGCATCATCTTTTAGGATTTGAAATAGCTCAGCTGAAATTCCATCACCTCCACTAGCTTTGTTCCTAGTGATGATTCCTAGGGCCCACACTTGATGTCACACTCCAGGATGTCTGGCTCTAGGTGAGTGATCACACTATCATGGTTATCTGGGTCATGAAGATCTTTTTTGTATAGTTGGTCTGTATATTCTTGCCACATCTTCTTAATATCTTCTGCTTCTGTTAAGTCCATACCATTTCTGTCCTTTATTGTGCCCAACTTTTCTTGAAATGTTCCCTTGGTATCTCTAATTTTCTTGAAAAGCTCTCTAGTCTTTCCCCTTCTATTGTTTTCCTCTGTTTCTTTGCATTAATCACTTAAGAAGGCTTTCTTATCTCTCCTTAATATTCTTTGGAACTCTGCATTCAGATGGATATATCTTTCATTTTCTCCTTTGCCTTTTGCTTCTCTTATTTCTCAGCTATTTATAAGGCCTCCTCAGACAACCATTTTGCCTTTTTGCATTTCTTTTTCTTGGGGATGGTTTTGATCACCCTCTCCTGTACAATGTTAATGAACTTCCATCCATAGTTCTTCAGGCACTCTGTCTATCAGATCTAATTCCTTGAATCTATTTGTCACTTCCACTGTATAAACATAAGTGATTTGATTTAGGTCATATCTGAATGGTCTAGTGGTTTTCCCTACTTTTTTCAATTTAAGTCTAGATTTTGCAATAATGAGTTTATGATCTGAGCCAGTCAGCTCCCGGTCTTGTTTTGCTGACTGTATAGAGCTTCTCCATCTTTGGCTGCAAAGAATATAAGTAGAAGCCATAGGAGAAATCTAATTTTACCTGGAGAGAGTTGGTATTGACTATGGCCTGGTTTGGGGAAGTGGGGTTAGGAAATGTGGAGGCATTGAAGGGTTTGAGAAGAATAGTGTGGTAAGATTTGCTGCTTAGAAGTGACTTGGTGCAGAGTGGGAGGAGAGATTAGAAATGGCAAAGCTAAAGGCAGGAATTTAAATCAGGATATGCTTACTACTGGAGTAGGAAATGGCAACCCACTCTGGTCTTCTTGCCTGGAAAATTCCATGGACAGAGGAGCCTGGCAGGCTCCAGTCCATGAAGATAAAAATAGTCAGACAAGACTAAGCACGCATGCACACCTGTTCACGCCTGAAGGTGAAGGTGAAGTTGCTCAGTCGTGTCCGACTCTTTGCGACCCTGTGGACTGTAGCCTACCAGGCTTCTCTGTCCATGGGATTCTCCAGGCAAGAATACTGGAATGGGTTACCATTTCCTTCTCCAGGGGATCCTCCCAACTCAGAGATTGAACCTGGGTCTCCTGCATTGGAGGCAGACGCTTTAACCTCTGAGCCACCAGGGAAGCCAGTGCATACCTAGAACTTACTAAATATGAGAAGGGAGGGAATTCCTACAAGGAAAATAAGAAGTAGGAAAAAGACAAAAATTGGGTAAAGATTCAACCTTTCTCAGCCTGAATTCCTGTAGAGAATGAAGCTCTAATGTCTAAAGGCACCTACTATGTGTGGTGAATTAACTTCCCTTCTAAGCATCTAGAATGGTTCAGGTATGTGCGGTTGTTGGAAGAATTGAAGAAACAGTTCCTCTGTTGTGTAGGTCAAACAAGGAGTCCCTCCCCACCTTTTATTTATTTATTTTTTTGGCCTCACTGCGCTTAGTTCCCTGACCAGGGATGGAACCCATGCCTCCTGCAGTGGAAGCACAGAGTCCTAATCGCTGGACCACCAGAGAATTCCCAGGAGTCCCACTGAGACTTGGGTAGAACATGGGCATTACAGAGGTAGAAAATTATTTAGAGGAAAAATACTGAGTTCAGTTTGAATCATATTGAGTTTGAGGTGAGGAGCAAGGAGTGAGTAGTAAGTTATGAAAAGGAAACAGAGAGAGATCAACATAAAGGAGTTAGCTGATGCCAAGAGTATAACGGAGGTTGCTTAGAAAAAGAATTGATAGAGGAAGCATCCAGGGAAAATCCCTGGGAAGCCTCATTACTTAAGTCTTGCCTAAAAAAAAAAAAAAAAGTCTTGCCTAAATGTTTCAGGTTAAAGAGTTGGCTGAGTCAAGAGATCCCGAAAGGAAGACCTAGAAGAAGACAGAAGTTTGCAGAGAAATAGTCCAAAATGGGTGAGGTATTCAGAAAGCCAAAGTAGTTTCAAGAAGAAAGAGATGGTTGATACTGGCAACCACAAGAAAGGTGAAATAGGAAGTGTACTGAAACATAACATGTGGATTTGGAAGTACGGTGGTCACGTCATCTAATTCTGGGAAAGCAGCCCATAATTCTCACACTGATGTTGCATTATCACCGTCACTACTACTACTGCTAGTAGTTGGTCAGCAGTTTTAGTGGTTGGATGTGAATGTGGGAGTGAATTATGTTCGAAGTAATTTCTCAAGGTCTCAGAAGGTATGGCTACAGGACAGATTAGGATGGACCTTCCCTGGTTGCTCAGACGGTAAAGCCTCTGCCTGCAATGCAGGAGACTCGGGTTTCGAACCCTGGGTCAGGAAGATCCCCTGGAGAAGGAAATGGCAACCCACTCCAGTACTCTTGCCTAGAAAATTCCATGAATGGAGGAGCCTGGTGGGCTACACTCCATGGCGTTGCAAAAAGTAGGACACGACGGAGCAACTTCACTTTCATTTTTCACTTTCACTTAGGATGGACCTTTCTCTCCTCAGAGCTTCGGCAATCCATTCTCTGAGCTGGCTTCTAAAAAATGCCCAGTAGATCCTACATCCAATAGTGTTTCTGTGTAGTTCACCATTAAAGCAAAATCCATCTTTTTTTCTCCAGTGATGTGAATTTAATTTATTTTCATTTATTAAAGCTACTTTCTGGGACTTGAAAATGCTTTTAAATGTTCATTCCATTTTTGCATTCACAATCCATTTCATTCAACACGCCTTACTGCAGATTGAATTGCTTACTAAATTTGAAAGAGATCAATAAATAGCAGCAAAACTCCAGGAGGTCATTTAATTTTTTTTTTTTTTTTTATTAACAGACCCAATAAATCTGGAGCCTATTTTCTTCAAATAAATCAGCTGGAAATAAAAAATTGCTTTTGGGCAATTTATGAGGTTAAATCTAAAAATAAAATTTTACTTTCATTTGTGGCTGGTATTAACATGACAAAGCTTCAACAGAGCTTGCTTAGTACTGAATTTATGTCCTCTATTTGCACAAATATCTTTTTCATAGCTGTATGCCAGTAGGTGAATAGATTTGAAATGGAACAGAGTGAAACTAAAAATGCAGTCTGTAGAGAGAAATCCCCTGTACTTAAAAGTTTTAGGATACGTATTAAAACTCTAATCTTTAAATAAAAATTTTTTTTTCCTGAAAATGACCTGAGTCCCTCTAGAATTTTCTGTGACTCCTTAAGGCAGGAGCAGGGAAAATTTACCCTCCAAGACTGGTTTTATTTGAGTTCATCTAGACATGGGGTGATATTGCTTTGGCTACCACCAGGAGCATAATATCCCCTTTGGTGAGCTGCGGGGGTTGAGAACAGTGATTAATTGGCTAATTAGAATTTCAAAGGGCAGTGATAACAGTGCTGAACAGAAGGAAGTGACAGAAGTTCAAGTCCATTAAAACACTTTGCAATGACTGAGGCTTTCCCTACGTTTCTCCCTGCTCTACAGTCTTTTCTGCTCACTGGTCTCTAAGCCTAGCCCATACTTGCCCTGGCCACTACCCTTATTTTTTTCTTTATCCCATTTCCCCAACCTCTCCTTTTATATCTCCCTCACACCTGAAAACTTAAACTGAAAAATACGAATCCTTTCCTCTTTCTTTCCTTTTATGTTCCCTCTTCTTAAATTCAAACAAGTTGAACTCGCTGCTTTTTCTTTCCCTTCCCAACCTATGATTATTCTTATTTGTGTCAGGCACCTAGATTTTGTTTGCTTCCTCTGCACCAGTGACCCACGATATCAAATGGATTCTCAGGCTAAAGAGACACTTAAGTAGCTTAGGAATACTGAATTTGTGCAGATAAATCGATGATTCAGATTTCCATGCCCCCTCATACAATCAATATCACTGTCTTTAATAGCCTAGCAACGTGAAACTATTCCATGGATTTTCATCCTCGCCTACATTAAAACCTGAGAATCGGGCAAGTGAATCAAGTGATTTTCTAGGTAGGGAGTGTGCCCACACAGAGCTGGGTGCGACTTGTTTCATGTCAGGCTCCTCAACTGGAAGGGAAAACGGAGCCACGCCTTGGGAAGAGACAGCCACCCTCTTCTTGGGAAGAGGGCCCTCAACCTGGCTCAGCCCACAGTGCTGCTAAGATCTTGAACCAAGTGTAGCTTCATCAGCCTCTGACTTCTTGGAAGATTTGGTTTATCGGGCTAAGACCCACAGCATTATGATTATGGCTATGTACGTGATAATACATTATCAACCCCGCATAGGAATTTGAATGAATATATGAAATCATTTGTGCTTCCATGAGCTAGTAAATTTGATCATTGCAAGCACAGAGTTTTCCATTTCAGGTTTTTCCTCCCTATATTCCCGTCAATGACATTCATTCTCTCTCTTCAAATCTGTTTACTGCGCAACTCTTAGAATGGAAACTTTTCTTATGATTAGATCACAGGGCTGGGAACTTCTGTTTTCAGCATGGTCTCATTTACCCTTAACTGATCCTTTGTTTCTTCTTTCCTTATCTTTATAATGAGGATAATAATACTTTGCATGAAAACTGATTCGCAGATGAAAGGTAACTGAAGGTTATTAAGTGTTTTCCCCATCATCATCTTCAAATGGTGGAAGCATTCTGGGCATGGCCAAGACAGGAAGGGGATGATCCTGAGAACTCCCTAAGAAGACTCAAGAATTGAAGATATTTCAGGAGAGGCAGCTGTAGCATAGGGATTGAAAGCACAGACTGAGAGAAACGAGTGGGCTGACTTCAAATGCTGGTTTTCCTACTGCCTAGCTGTCTCAGTTTCCCCAAATGGGAAATGAAGGCATAATGGTGACTCCTCTAGGACTGTGTGTGCCTGTGTGCTCAGTCATGTCCAACTCTGCGACCCCATGGACTCTAGTCCGCCAGGTTCCTCTGTCCATAGACTTTTCCAGGTAAGAACATCGGATTATAAAAGTTATTATGGATAAAGTTCTTGGAACAGTGCTTTCAATCTCAAAATGCTGTGTAAACAAAAATTTAGCACTTCCGATTATGCTGGGAATAAAAGGCCCCTCTTTGTCTGGAAACATGCACTTCAGGTCCTCGTCACTCATGAGCAAGAGTTGAGTTCAAACAGAGGGGTTTCCGCTGATGGAAGGAAAAAGGGACCATATGATGGAGACCATAAGAATCTACCAACTACTGGTCTTTAAACCATTTTACTTCTCTACCTCCAGGAAAAAAAAATGTTCATGTAACTCACATAGTTTAAATTTGATATCTAAAAGTGCATTATAACTTTAAGTAAGTCTGTTTTTGTTATTTGCTGTTATGGTTTAGTCACTAAGTCATGTCCAACTCTTTGCAATCCCATGGACGGTAGCCTGCCAGGCTCCTCTGTCCGTGGGATTTCTCAGGCAAGAATACTGGAGTGGTTAGGTAGTCATTTACTTATCCAGGGGATCTTCCCCACCCAGAGATTGAACATTTGAACCCACTTCTGCATTGCAGACAGATTATTTACCACCAAGCTACTACGGAAGTCCCATTTTTGCTATTAGGAGATAGAAAATATGAAATGAGATAACATGAGGATTGACTATAATTGCAAAAAATATCTCATGATTTGATTTTTTAATTAAGTTTTATCTGCCTTTTTTTAATAAAGCATGACAAATCTAAAAGAAATTACATAAAATGTTGATGTGTGGATTTATATCACCAAAATTTTTGGTAGACTCACAAAAAAAACACCTAGTTTGATTAAAAATGATCAACTTCAAGGAATTCCTTGGCAATCCAATGATTAAGACTTCAACCTTTCATTGCAGGGGACACGGGTTCAATTCCTGGTCAGGAAACTAAAGTTCTGCATGTTGCATGGTGTGGCCAAATAAATAAATAAACCAACTTCAATAACCTATCTTGCTTTTGCTGTTTGGAATTGAGATCATCCTTTCCTACATGATCTAAAATATCACTTTAGGTTTTACAGAATTGTGTGTTTAAGTTGCCTTGATAAATAAGTAAAAGAAGCTTCCTCAAAGCGTTATTTCTATTTATATTTTTGTTTAGTTGTCCAAAATGTTTGCATCCCTGGGTAGTGCTCTATAGTAGGACTTGGGACAGGTGATGGGTATGCCTTTCTAAACTGATAAAGATTATATTCAAGTCTGTTTTCAAATAATAATGAACCAAGCTCTCTCTCACAAGTAAATAATCTTGGGAAAAAATATATTTGGAGGTTGAGGATAATGAAACTGATTCCTTTTAAAAAGCTGGACATGTGTGTTGATGACCCATAGTTTATCCACAGCCTTCTTCTTTCTGCCAGACAGATGAAAGGAAAGGAAATCCATTTTATCTTCCCAAGAGAAGCTAACTGGTGATTAAGAGGATCAAGCAAGAAAAAATACGTATTATGGTTGCTTGCTGCACGTTAGTAAGATAGAAAGAACAAACTGGAAGACGATCTCAGTAAGAGGGGTCAGTAGTTATGGGTAGAAAAAAGACTGTGATGGTTGTAAATATGAGATGTGACTGCAGCCATGAAATTAAAAGACGCTTGCTCCCTGGAAGAAAAGTTATGTCCAATCTAGACAGCATATTAAAAAGCAGAGACATTACTTTGCTAACAAAGGTCCGTCTAGTCAAAGCTATGGTTTTTCCAGTGGTCATGTATATATGTGAGAGATAGACTATAAAGAAAGCTGAGCGCCAAAGAATTGATGCTTTTGAACTGTGGTGTTGAAGAAAACTCTTGAGAGTCCCTTGGACTGCAAGGAGATCCAACCAGTCCATCCTAAAGGAAATCAGTCCTGAATATTCATTGGAAGGACTGATGGCGAAGCTGAAGCTCCAATACTTTGGCCACCTTCGCATGGGAAAAGACCCTGAGGCTGGGAAAGATTGAAGGCAGGAGGAGAAGGGGACGACAGAGGATGAGATGGTTGGATGGCATCACTGACTCAATGGACATGAGTTTGAGTAAACTCCAGGAGTTGGTGATGGACAGGGAGGCCTGGCGTGCTGCAGTCCATGGGGTCATAAAGAGTGGGACACAACTGAGCGACTGAACTGACTAACTGACTGACTGATCTACTCTCTCCACCCCACTGCCAGGCCTCAAAGGCTAGTTATAACTATGTCCCCAACTGCAATATACCAAAGGTTATAGCCAGAGTTATACTTACAAAAGTAACTTTATAAAGACCATCTATTGAGGTTTTATATAAATATAATTGCTTACCATCTGTCCTTTAAAATAAAGGTTGAATTGCTAAATAGCTAGTCAATAAGGTTGTTCCTGTCTTTCTTGTCTTTCTCCCCCAAAATAACAGATCTTTATAAATATTCAGAAGCTTTGACTACATCAAAGTGACCAATAGAACATTGTAAATGAGCAACAGAAAATATTTGCAAGACAATTGGCATTTCATTTTTAGAGAGATCTATTTTCTGACAGCAATAGTTTAACATTTTTTGCTTTCATTTTATTTAAAAGGAGACCCAATGGAGAAACTGTAGTTTAGAAGAAAAGACAGTATGAAAAGGAACCCATTTTCCCCTCTCATCTCCATACATAATATATGCTTGTGGGAGAGCTCTCTGGGGGAACAAACAGGCAATTGATTGCAGCAACTATTCTCTATTTATCCCAGTGATAAAATGAAAGGCTGGACTCAACATCTGATTTTCTTCTTTATTAAGGAACTTAAAGAAAAACTGATTTATTTGATGTCTTATTATATCCTCAGCAGTTAAGAAATTTGTAAGCATCTATTTCATTTTACCATAATACCACTACACGTTGAATTGATTTTTTAAATTATTTTAATAGTAAATTCAGATGTTTGTTTTCAACCCTGAAATTTTCTAATTCTACCATTGCTTTTGCCTGATGTAAAAATAAATGCAACAAACATAAATGGAGACGGGAGATAATTTATGCCTACACATACATTTAATCAGGCTTCCCTGGTGGCTCAAACGGTAAAGAATCTGCCTGCAATGCAGGAGACCTGGGTTTTATCTCTGAGTCTGGAAGATCCCCAGAGAAGGGAATGGCTACCCACTCCAGTATTCTTGCCTGAGAAATCCCATGGACAGAGGAGCCGGGCAGTCTACAATCCATGAGGCTGCTAACAGTTTGACACAACTGAGAGACTAACACACACGTGCATCCATTTTATCAGTCAGCCAGACTGCTAATGTGTATTTGTATCTACTTTTATCTGTTAAAACGCTTTAGACTGTTGGTCATAGAAACTGCATTATCTCACATAACTACAGGACTCAACGTGGGGTGCCTCAGGGGTTGGACAGTTCCATGGTTCAACTTTGTCATCAAGAAGGTCATTTCCTTGAACCTATTTGCAGGGCAGGAATAGAGACATGGATGTAGGGAAAAGACATGTGGACACAGGAGGGAAAAGGGGAGGGTGGGATGAATTAGGAGAGAAGGATTGACATATATACACTATTACACATGTGTAAAATAGGTAGCTAGTGGGAAGCCGCTGCATAGCACAGGGAGCTCAGCTCAGTGCTCTGGGATGACCTAGATGGGTGTGATCGAGTGGGGAGATGGAAAGGAGGCTCAAGGGGGAGGAATATGTGTATGTGCATAGCTGACTCACTTTGCTGTACAGCAGAAACTCACACAACACTTATATTCCAATTAAAAAAAAAAAAGAAGTTCATTTCTTTCCTGCTTTCTTCTGCACCTTCTTAGGCTTGTAGGCTTTGTATTCCAAGCTGGCTTCTTTGGAGTTGCAAGATGATTGTCTCTGGTACTGGAGGCTCATCCAGAGCATCACTAGATTTCCAGAGACTGAGAAGACCGACTCCTCTTTCTGTGTCTTCCTTTCTCTTACAAGCCAGGAGTCCTTCTCAGAAGCTTCACATTAGACCTCAAGTGCGATTAGCAAAGACTGAGTCATTCGCCTCTGCCTAAAACAATCACAGTCAAGGAGAATAGGATTATGCTGATTGGTGTAAAGGACTCAGATTAGCCTCTAAATTCCATGGGAACAGTGTAAACTCTGCGAGTTTGGGATTACTGAGAAGTCAAGTTTCTGTGGGTGGTGATCCGAGGTGACAGCTCGGATATTGAGAAATAGCAATACTGAACGTATATTGGTAAAAGTCTAGATCTATGAAGTGTGAATTGTTAATTCAGAAATATTCATTGTGGACCTAGGGACTCCAGCCGTTAGAAATGAACAACCTAGAATCCAGGCGTCCTGTTGTTTTATTTTCTTAAACCTGTCGGGAAAGATTTTATGTACAAAGTTCTTTTGGGTCTGTCTCCTCCATTGGAATGTAAGTTCCTTGAGAGTGCAGACCGTGTTTGTCTTGTTCGCAGCTGTGTCTTCAACATCTGGAATGGTGTAACCAGCACATGGTAGACACTCGGGAAGTACTTATTAAGTAAATGTTGAAAATTGCAAGGAGGAGATTGTAAACCCTCTCCAGCCACGGTATGGAAGTTGTGATTTAGAAATTACCTATTTTTATACTGCAAACCAAGTATGGAAAGCCTTCTACCTCTTTATACATATGTTCAGTGTATTCATCCCCTGAAATGGGAGGATACTACAGTAGCTATTGTACGTTTCATTAAGATGAATCTGTGACATGATACAGAGAGAAGAGGTTTAATTGGACTACACTCCAGTAGGATGGAAGAACACAGCTATAGAAACATACCTGTAAGCACCACATAAAAAGGCAGAGCAGTTACCCAAACACTGGACAAGACTGACAGAAACAAAACAGGGAAAAGGCAAGGGCAAGAAACATTGAATTTCAAGCTAGTATGGACCAGTTTGGAAACTGTAAGATGATTCATTCTTTAAACTTTAAACATACAAAGTGTGATCCTTTTGCAAATCGTGTCATAAATAACTGAAGAAGACTTGGGGGAGGTGTCTACTCTAGCAGGGTTTTGATATGGATTATTTGAATTTATTTTAAATATTTGACATAATTTTTCAGCCATTTACCCCCTGAAGGTGTTGACATTTAATGGTAGTTTTAATAGCAGTGAATATTTTATTTATCTATGTTATTTATAAAACTTGCTAATCACACAAAATCTAAAAGGCAGAAGTTTGAAAGAAATCACCATTCCTCTTTGTAAGTTTCTTATGGTCTAGAACAGATACTAAGACACCTACATGAACAAATATAATTCAAAATAGTATCAGATCAATGTCTCAACAGTAGTACAAACAAAATGTTATAATAAATTAAACAGAAGGAGAGAGAGATTCTGGCTGTGATGATTAGAGAATGGTCCATGAAAAACATGGCAATGGGTCTGATTTGGAGAGGTGGGCAGAAAGGTGCTCCCGGGGAAGTTTTCAGCCACTGGACTAGATCACAGTACAGTTAGCACCAGCCTTTTACTAAGTCTGTCTTCGGATAGTTTTGGATGTTCCACCAGTCTTTGACCTCAGCTCTGTGCCCTTCAATGATTTTATCAACATTTTGGAGAACGCCTTATGAGTCTTTAATAATAAACTTATAAATAATAATAAGTGTGCTTATTCAGATTTATTTGTAATACAGAGCAAGTAGAAATAGAGACTATACTAGAAACGGAAATGATCCAAGAAAGTCTTAATTGGCTAGGATGACTGATGTTATCTGAGAAGAGAAAATTTACCAAATAAATATGAAGCACTTCACTTTGATTTAAAAAAGAAATATATTGCCCAAGCATAAGACAGAATTGCCCTGGCTTAACAACAATTCACATGAAAAGAAGTTGAGCAGGATTAATTGATAACCTGTGAAATATTTACCCTAAAGCAAATGCAAACTACATTCATTTAGCCTAAAATGTATTCATTTGATAAACATGTTTTAATTAAATATTCTACACAAAATATTATACAAGGATATGTAACTATAACAATTAATAAATGATTCCGGTCCTTAGGTACATATAGTTTATGATAGAGACAAACAAATACAATTAAACTGTAGTGCTGTAAATGTATAAGTACAGACCTCAAAAATAACAAAGAATCCCAGTGAATAGATATTGGTCAGATCACAGCAGAGTATTGTGCTAAATTTGTACACATTTTTTTTAAACAGCTTTATAATTCACTCATTTAACACAATGACCAGAGAATTTTTGCAGAAACTAATGCCTTTGGTATTAGTACATTTCCAGTCAATAATGTGTTAAAGTATATAATTCAGTGGTTATATATATATATTTTTCACAAAGTTGTGCAAAACATCACTGCAATCATTTTTAGAGCATTTTTATCACCCCTAAGAGACCCTGTAACCATTAGCAGTCATTCTGTATTCCCCACGACCACCAACACTTTCCCCACAGCCCTCAACAAACACTGATCTACTTTTTCCATCTTTATAGATTTGCTTATTCTGGACATTTTATAAAAATAGCATTATATAATATGTGGTCTTCTATGACTAGATTCTTTCTTTTAGAACAATGTTTGGAAGTTCATCCCTTTCACATCACGTATCAATATTTAATTCTTTTTATTGATGAGTAATGTCCTCAACATTTATCCATTCACACTTAATTTATCCATTCATCAGTTGATGGACATTTGGTTATTGTCCATCCACTTGTCCAAGTTATTTGGTTATTGTCCAAACAACCAGCTTTTGGTTATTCTGAGTAATGATCCATGTTCAAATTTTTGTGCCAACATATGTTTCATTTTTCTTGGGTATATACCTAGGAAGTAGAAATATTAGACCATGTGGTAACTCTACATTCAACGTTTCAAGGAACTGTTTTTTTTAAATTTGCTGCACCATTTTACATTCCTATCAGCAATGTATGAGGCTTTTGGTTTTTCCACATCTTGTTATTGCTGTCGTTTGATTATAACAATCCTAGTGAATATGAAGTGGTATGTTTTGTAGTCTTTATTGGCATTTCTCTAATGACAAATGTTTTGCAGCTTTTTATGTACTCATTGTCGACTTGTATGTCTTCCTTAGAAACATGTCTGCTTGGATCTTTTGTCCAGTTTTAATTGGGTTATTTATCCTATTATTGTTAAGCTTTAAGATTTTAAAAAATATATTCTGAATACAAGTCTCATATTAGATATATGACTTGAAAATATTTTCTTCCATTCTATGGGTTATCTTTTCACTTTCTTTTATTGGTATTGTTTGCAATACTAAAGTCCTTTAATTTTATAAAATGTAACTTATTCTTCGGCTGTTGTAGTTGTTGCTCTTGCTTTTGGTATCCTATCTAAGAAACTGTTTCCTAACCCAAGATCATAAAGATTTACTTCTCGGTTTTCTTCTAGGAGTTTTATAGTTTTAGTTTCACACTGTCTTGATTATTGTAGACTTTGTACTAAGTTTCAGAATTGAAAATTGTGATTCCTCCAACTTTGTTCTTCTTTTTAAAGACCATTTTGCCTATCCTGAGTCCGTTGCATTTCCATGTTCAGCTTAGTACAAAATATTTTAAGAAAGATACTGATAAAGTAGAGTGGATCAGAGTACACTCAAGAAAAACTTCAACAATTTGTGATGTTTAAATCTGCAAGATGAAATATAAAAGTGGAGCATGAAAGATGACTTCATAGACTTAAAAGGTTGTTGTAATATGGAAAATTATTCCAATGAATTTTCTGTCACTCCAGATGATGAAAATGATGTGAGGGGAACCTCAGTTCAATATAGAAATAAGCTTTGTAACAACTAAGCTTAGTCATAAATAGATCTCACATGTTGATCCACCATCCCTGAAAATTCAAGCCAAGGCCAGAGCAGTAATGTTGTATCTATCAGTGGTGTTGTAGAAGAAATGTCAGCCTTGGTTAGATAAAATAACGCTGAGATATGTAGATATGAGTAGCAGTGAGACACCAGACATTGTCATTAGGCATTATCTCAATGAATCCCCCAATCACATGAAATGGGTACTACTATTATTTCTTTTGCTGGATGAAGAAAGAGGCTTAGGGAGGTCTGATGAATTGTCTAGCAGCACAGATAAAAAGTGACAAAGTATAGGGAGCTAACTGGTGGTCTGTGGTTAGGATTCAGAGCTTTCACTGCTGTGGCTTGGGATTCAATCCCTGGTTGGGAAACTGAGATCAAGCAAACCACACAGTCTGGCCAAAAAATAAATAAAAATTTTAAAAATGAATCAGGGACTTAAAAAAAAGTGACAAATGTTCACTCAAATTCGGTTTTGCTTGACACTAAAGTCCATGCTCTTAACCTGTGATGGCAGATACAGAAAGAAAAAGAATATGAGATATCGTGTGAAGGAAGATGAATAGGAGATATTGAATGTGTATGTTGCCAAGGATGAGTTTGAGTTTTTAAGCTTTAATAATGGTAGGAGGATTATTATAATTAGGAATAATTATATTCATAATTATTAATAGGAAAGGAGAAACTAATAGGAAAAGCAGGGTTTGGTGGATGTAAACAGCAAGCTCACCCATTCAATGGCATGTAAGTGTCCACGTTTAGATTTTGACTCAAGCCTACTGAGCCAAGAGGTGGTGGTTTGACCACTCTTCTAGATGAGGCAAGGATCACTGACTCTGAGGCTTTGAGCCTGGAGTTCTAGAGAATGGAAGTGAAAGTAACAGAGAAGGGACCGGAGAGAAGACACTAATTTGAGATTCTTCACTTGGTGTTGTTGGCTATGTTACACGTGAGCATAAAATTGTACTTTATAAAGTAGAGCGTCCAACTGTGCAGAAGACAATTAAAAATGTTGGGTTGAACCTTAGATCAGTAGATGGGATTGCCTTTCAAGAGATAGCTAAAGACAAGAAAATATTACTTCTCTGAGGCAAAGACTATAGACAAGGAACATTGGAGAACTTAGCATATAGCTTTTCCTCCTTCAGAAGCTATACTGTACATCATCCAGAGCTTGTGGGCATGTATGCCTCAAATTCCCTGAAGTAAGTGCCCCTTGGAAAACTAGCATTTATTTGGTTTCTCCTTATTCAGGACTCTGAGCATAGCATCAAGCTAAACTTTTATGGAGCATGTATGATTTGGTATTTATAATAAAGATCTGATGCAGGTGGTATTGTCTCCAGTTTATAGATGAGGAAACTGAGACACAGAGAGGTTAAATAATTAGCCACAGGCAGGGACAGAGCAACGATTGAAACCCAGTCTGTCTGATCCTGAAGTCCAGCCTCTTCTAGGTTCTGTGAAGCATCACACAGCAGAGTCAACCTGCTGTTCCCTCTAATCTGCCAGGAGCTTTCATGCAGGCGGGAGCCCCCATCCACCCGACTCCCACATCTGATCCTTTTCATTCTTTCCTTTGATTCTTCTATCCATCCAAATATCCACCTGTGTGTGCTAAGTCACTTCAGTCGTATCTGACTCTTTGCGACCCCATGGACTGTAGCCGTGGGATACAGCAGGCTGCTCTGTCCATGGATTCTGCAAGCAAGAATACTGGAGTGGGTAACCATTCCCTTCTCCAGGGGATCTTCCTGACCCATAGATGGAACCCGGGTCTCTTCCATTGTAGACAGATTCTTTACCGTCTGAACCACCAAGGAAGCCAACTTACATCTTTTAAAAATATGTATTATGTGTGTATACTGTATATCAGCCATTGATCATACAAGAACAGGAAAGAATCACTTCTTACCTTCATGGTGCTTACAGACAAGAAAGAGAGAATGACATTAAGCAACTAATTACACGTTGATTGAAATTATCTAAATTTCCCTTCATTTATCAGTGTCACACAAAAAGAGAAAAGAGTTGTTTAGTCTTGTTTGCTGGAAAACGAGAACCACTTAAGGTAATGAAAAGGTCCTAAATTTAGTTTTAAAGCAAAACCAGATTCAATAAGAATTACTTATTTCTACTGAAACATACATTCTGCATTGTAGTCCCTTTGAAACATCTTTAACAAAAAACTAGCAAGCTTAGCAGAAATTTTAGTTGATTCAAATGGTTTGTAAGTTTGGATTTAGTTGTGTGTCCGTGTGCATATTGATACTGAATATCCATATTTGATTTCTGCCAGTGAAGTTTCTGCAAGGCATCAAGTGTCTGTCATGACCCTTGACCTCTCCCTGGGGAGTGTCTGTGCTTCACTGAGCTGACTTGGGGCGAGGCAGGTAAGGACAAGAAAGAAAACTGGAGCTGGAGCCAGAGCTAAAGACTAAGTTAAAAAACCGTAGTGTGTGTGTGTGTGTATGCTCAGTAGTGTCCGACTCTTTATGGCCCCATGGACTGTAGCCTGCCAGGCTCCTCTGCCCATGGAACTTTCCAGCAAGAATACTAGAGTGGGTTGCCATTTTTGACTCCAGGGGATCTTCCCAACCCAGGATCAAACACACATCTCTTGTGTCTCCTGCACTGGCAGGCAGATTCTTTACCTCTAGTGCCACCTGGGAAGCACCCCCACAAAAAAAAAAAAGAAAATCACTGAGTAAAATATTTCCATTCTAAAGACATCTGGTGTCCAGGTATCAAGTGTACAGATTGAACTGTGGCTGATCCCAGTCCTCTGTTAGGATGTGAAATTGAAAGTAATTATACATATATTTCTCTCTATATATGCATGAATATGTGTATATTCTGAAATTCAATACGTTGTTATGTAGGAACTGGACAGTAAATT
>NW_011495043.1:1551079-1561644 GCF_000754665.1 Bison bison bison | reverse complement strand
GTAAGTTTGGATTTAGTTGTGTGTCCGTGTGCATATTGATACTGAATATCCATATTTGATTTCTGCCAGTGAAGTTTCTGCAAGGCATCAAGTGTCTGTCATGACCCTTGACCTCTCCCTGGGGATGTCTGTGCTTCACTGAGCTGACTTGGGGCAGGCAGGTAAGGACAAGAAGAAACTGGAGCTGGAGCCAGAGCTAAAGCTAAGTTAAAAAACCGTGTGTGTGTGTGTGTGTATGCTCAGTAGTGTCCGACTCTTTATGGCCCCATGGACTGTAGCCTGCCAGGCTCCTCTGCCCATGGAACTTTCCAGCAAGAATACTAGAGTGGGTTGCCATTTTTGACTCCAGGGGATCTTCCCAACCCAGGATCAAACACACATCTCTTGTGTCTCCTGCACTGGCAGGCAGATTCTTTACCTCTAGTGCCACCTGGGAAGCACCCCCCACAAAAAAAAAAAAAAAAGAAAAGAAAAGAAACTTACACAGCCTGAAAATCCTGATTCTCAGCTATTTAAAAAATATCTGAACTATACTCACTCTTGATGGGTCCATGGGTTATTTTTTGCCCAAGATATAGTAGAAAAGCATATATTAAAAAACAGAGACATTACTTTGCCCACGAAGGTCTGTCTAGTCAAAGCTATGGTTTTTCCAATAGTCATGTATGGATGTGAGAGTTAGATCATAAAGAAGGCTGAGCCCTGAAGAATTGGTGATTTTGAACTGTGCTGAAGACTCTTGAGAGTCCCTTGGACTTCAAGGGAATCAAACCAGTTAATCCTAAAGGAAATCAATCCTGAATATTCATCGGAAGGACTGATGCTGAAGCTGAAGCTCCAATACTTTGACCACCTGATGCAAAGAGCCAACTCATTAGAAAAGACCCTGGTGCTGGTAAAGATTGAGGGCAGGAGGAGGAGATAACAGAGGACCAGATGTTTGGATGGCATCACCAACACAATGGACATGAGTTTGAGCAAGCTCCATGAAATAATGATGGACAGGGAAGCCTGGTGTGCTGCAGTCCATGGGGTCGCAAAGAGTTGGACACAACTGAGCGACTGAACAACAGCAATAATAGAAAATAATTCGTTTTGGAGAATCCTGTAACCATCTCTTGGTAATTCATGGACTCTTTGTCTCCCTCAATCAGCACCTCTACTGTAAAATTTAAACTCAGATTTTTAATGAAAACAATGGTCCATACCTCAGGGCCACTTGTGTCATAAGGATGTGTCCATTTTAATCACATAACTTAAACTCAGTTCTGCACAGAACAAAAATTCTAAAGGCAACTGGTAGGTGGTAGGGGGAAGGGGAGGGGTTGTAAGGATATGAACAGACCCTGATTGCTGACCTTATATAATCATATGCTTAATCTGGTCACATGCAATCAAGTCATTGAAAGAAAAGACAAAATCAGAAAAATAAACTCTCTCTAATCAAAAAGACATTTTTTCTTACTATAACCTCTTTTGTCCTTTCTGACCTACTCAATTACAGAGAGATAACTAATACTATTGTTTCCTTGGAATGATTATTTGCCACAGAACATGTTAAACTGATTAGAAGCTGTATAATTTTAAAAAGAGGTATTTGTGCTTGGTTTTAGATGTCTAAGTTGTACACTAATTCAGCAGTTTCTAGGCTGTAATAACATGTCCAGAGGCCTTAGGGTTGACTCTTATATTTTATGATGAGTCAAACCCACAACTCCTAATTTCGACCCACTTTGTTAAAGGGACCAGTACAAACATGTTTCTAGCAATTACAGTCAGTAAATAATAGTAGATGGAAATAGTAGGAGAAATCTCATGAGTCAAGGCCTTGACTCTCAGAAGAGCTCTTCCTCATTCCAAAATGGCCTTGAATTTTCCCCCTTGGCTAGTTACATGGTATTTTCAGACCCTTCAAGCTTATAGGTGGAGAGTTAGTCAAGCTTTGAAATGTCTTTACAACTAATGAAAACATAAATGAAACTTGCAGAGGCACAGTAGGCTTATTTTTTTTCTCCTTATATTTTAAAATTACTTCCTTCTGTACAAAGATTCTGGAAGACCTTGTTCACTCATTATGAATGTCAGGACTCAGAAAGTAATACGCTAATACAGGGACTGTTAAGAATTTCATAGCACCTTGGCCTTCACACTCCCATAGTAAGAGTGTGAGAAGAAAACGGTGGGGTGGGGTGTGGGAAATTATCCCAGGCTATTTCAAAGGTCACAAAACAGGAAGGTACAAGACTGAATTAAGATTCTAGAATCATAGTTTATGCAATTGATTGAAGACTTCCCTGGTGGCTCAGATGGTAAAGAATCTTCTGCAATGCAGGAGACCTGGGTTTGATCCCTGGGTTGGGAAGATCCCCTGGAGAAGGGCATGGCAACCCACTCCAGTATTCTTGCCTGGAGAATTCTGTGGACAGAGGAGCCTAGCTGGTTATAGTCCGTGGAGTCATGAACAATCGGACTTGACTGAGCAACTTTCACTTCACTTCTCGGAGAGGAAAGCAAGGGGAAAGAGACAGGGTAAGTTCATGAGGGGGAGGTGCAAGCAAGTGGCAGGACCCCTACCTGAATCCCGGATTATGAAGATCCATGTGTCCTGTCTCTTTCTCCCCACTGACGAGGTGGTTATGGCATCAGAGTCGACATTTGAGCAAGGGAGCCTGTAGAGGGAAGGCACCCTGGACCAATGACACAGAACTGGAGAGACCCAGGGACAAGGACCCCTGACCACACTCTGCAGCTTACCAGTTACCATGTTAAACAGCCATAGATGTTATCTGCATCTTTTGAGCACAGATCTTGAGGGGCCAGAATAGGACTATATTGAGGGTTGCTGATGAGTGGGTAATAATAGAGGGGGATGTAGCTGTCAGCCCAGAGATAGTATGATCAAGACTTACGACTTGATATTCCCATCCCTTTCTATCTATAGGTGACTTTCTTTGTTGTATCACGTAATCCTTTATTCTGTTTCTCTTCAGTATATCTTAGCTTATTCTAAATTCCCTTCTACATATACATAATACATGCTATAAATTTTGCATACATACAAATACATAATACATGCTATAAATTTTGCCTCTATGGCATAAGGAACTACCTTACTTACTATCTTTGCCTAAGGTTTCTTGTGGATTTCTTTCATTCCTTTGTTTTCCTGTCCTCAAGAGCAGAATTGAATAGTCCAAGTAACAAAGCAAACAAACACATTATAACTGGTGTCCGTGTTGATGGCACCTTTTGTTCCCAGGTTCAGCAGGAGGCAGAGAATTGAAAAGCCACCATCCAAAGATGTGTCACTTTTATAGCTGGGGCTTCCAAGGTGGTGCTAGTGGTAAAAAACCTGCCTGCCAGTGCAAGAGTAGTAAGAGACTTGGGTTCAGTTCCTGGGTTGGGAAGATCCCCTGGAGGAGAGCACAGCAACCCACTCTAGTATTCTTGCCTGGAGAATCTCATGGACAGAGGAGCCTGGTGGGGCTACAGTCCATGAGGTTGCAAAGAGTTGGACACAACTGAAGCAACTTAGCAGGCACACATGCACACTTATCACCACTGTATACATTTCTCTCTTACTGACTCAACTTCTGCCTCAAGTTAGTTGGGAAAAAATCAATGTGGATCAGCTCAAAAATAACTCCAAAAAATTACTGTGGAAATTGTCATTCACTAACCAAATCAGCAGGCAGACTATAGGAAGCTGGGCAGGGTCAAGGTTGGATGGAAGCAGAGACACAAACCGTGGCCCTACAAAATACCAAGCCCTTTACTGGCCTATGAGTTTATCGAGCCAGATGGTTGTCTCAACCAGGGATATTAGAATTATTTAACTTCCATCACTGCATCCTACTTTGAGGGGCTTCACAATTTATATATGGTAAGACTTTTTTGCTCATTGATTCCAAGCATATTTATTTGACTGAGAGAGATATATCCTTGGTCTAAGGTGAAGATTGTTCTTCTGTAGGGACTCAGATTGCTAAATAATTTGAGGGTGTTGGCATTTCCTAAAGGAAATCATAATATAACATCATGTGGTCCTTCTGACCCATTCTCACCATGACCTGGCCATGGGATATTCCCTCGAGGGAGTGCTAGTTTAGCATTGAGCCACCCACATGGTCTCCCATGACTCAGGGCGTGGATCTGAAAGAAGTCTGACCAGCTGGACCACTGTGGAAAAGAAGGTGGTTTAGCCTCTTCTTTCGTTCCAAATTCTGAACTTCCTTCCATTGTCAGAGCTCAGGGGCATGTATCAGACAACTTGAATGTTTCTCCAAGTCCTGCTGTGACTTGCTAATCCATCTCAAGCAAGTCCCTCTGCCGCCGTCTTTGTCCTCCATTTTACTTCTTTAGTCTGTAGAAGTGGGACCTTGCTAACCAATCTCTCAGCAATAAGGTAGAGATCAGCTCAAAAACGGTTAATGAAATCAACTTTAGGAAATACTGTCATTCTGTAATAGTGCTTTTCTATTCTCTTTTCTCCTTTGTTCTTTCTTCTGCCTCCCCTAGAAGGGGATGCTTAGACATCCAGCAGACCTCACGTGACCTCTTGGGCACAGCCTACGTGGGAGGCGACGGATGTCAGGGCATAACCAGCCCTCAGGCTGGCTCAGCGTGACCTGCGTCAGTTCAGCCTCTTAGGATGTTGACATGTGACTATGAGAGAGTGGGCTTATCCCTTGGGTCATTCTTTCCCATAGAAAAATACAGAGTTAAATCAGAGAAATATCATCCAAAGATTCTAAACTAAATAATTCCTGCTTCTGAGATGAGGTGCATTTTGGTGACTTGCTTTCTTTTTCTCACCTGCACCAGCATCTCACCGAGAGAAGCATACGTGTTTGCTCATAACTTGGGACAAACAGTCTCCTAACACAGCATCAATTACCAGGCCCAAGATCTACACAGCAGTGTTAGTTGTGTGGGTTAAGTGGAGGGTAAATTCAAATCCTCACTGTTTTCATGGAATAATCACTAATGAATATAATCATGTTCCAACATAATTTGCTTCATTTGCAAGTTGGCAGGAACGAAAAAAAGGCAGCTTTCTTTAGAAATGATTAGACCATGGTTATTAGGGTGAGGTCATTGTTTTACAATTAAGTCATTTTTTTCCCTTACAGTTATAATAATAGTGATGGATCCCAGAATCTTGTAGCTGGCTCTTTGGCAAAAGGAGAAGATCAGATTTTCAGAGTTTGGGCTGCCTTCCCTGAGTTGAAGGAATGAATAGTTTCCCACACTCGAGGTTGCTGGTGGGTAATGGCCCCCTCATACCACAGGCATTACTCCCTGTGTCAGGCCTCTGCTGCCAAGCCAGCTCGCAGCGCTCTCCAACTTGCAGCTGAAGCCTTTACAACGCGATCAAGAGAAAGATTTTTTAATTTAAGCCCCAGATTGGGTTTACTGTCACCTGATCTGTCCTACCCTAGCAGGGGGGCGAGATGGTCTTCAAAGGAAGAGAGAAAGCATGGCCAACGATTTTGTGCTCCCCATGAAAGGAAAATATCTTCCCCTTGGGGTCAGGAAAAGTTATCAGCTTCAGACCTCCAGGCATGGGATTTAAAATCCCATAGCATTATTTTTGCCTGCATAGTCATCTTTTTTTTTTTTTAAGTTATGTTTTTATCTCTTTTCCTCTCTCACAAACAAAATATTGCATGATCTTCACAGACCTATTTTTGGCAAACTCTAAAAATCTGTAAAATATTTAAAGTTATCGTAGGGAAAAAAAATTATCTGCTAGAACTAAAGCCATCAGATTCTGGGTAATCACTGAGTTCTGTTGCTCCATTAAAGATTGTTTTTCTCTGTTCTTGGGCTTAAGATGAAGAAACAGTTGGAAGAGTCCCGAAACGGGAGATGAGACTTGTGTTCTCTCAGTACTTTTTCTGTGCATAATTTTTCTTCCATAGTGGTAGTCATGCAATAGTATACCCTGCTTTTTTTAATTAACTTTTTTTTTTTTAACCTGAAGACTGGTCTTTGGCCTGATTTTAAGGGGCCATTTTCCTTTGGTAAATAACAAGCTAAAATAAAGTCGTTGTGATTCAGAGAGACCAGCAAGGATGGGAAAATATGTGAATGACTTCTCCATTCCAGTGGGAACCTGGATGGAAACCCTCCTTTTGGAAGCCAAGAAGGCAAAGTTCCATTTTTTCTTGGCAAGACACTTTATGAGATTCTGAGTGTCTTTGGACTCTTCACTTTGGTAACTTGGAATGAGCCTGAGAACACTATCATGCCCCAGTGATTTTAGAATCTCTCTCCTACAACAAAGACTCCAATTCCTAGCATTCAATCTAATTTCTCAAGGCCAGGGAGAGTGCGTGTTTTCATCCATCCCAAGTCCTCTTTCACTTGCCTCACACACCAATGATTGTTGTAAGTTTCACAGAGTGTTTATCACTCACAAGGCAATTTATAGGTTCAGGAATGACCTCAATATCTAGTTAGTATTTCTCTGAAAAAGGGCAGCTGCCACTACAAAAAAAAAAAAACAGCATGTTATATTTTATTCTGCTCTCTTTTCTTTAGTGGACTATACTGTGGGTGCCTTAGGAACACATATGCTATTGGCTCATCTACAGCTAGACACAGCTTTTTTAAGATATATATGTGTATTTTCTGTATAAATTAGTCTAACCCCAAAAAGAGAAATAGTTTCTTCCTTGGGGACCATGATTGGTGACTATATGCTGTCTAAAGCTGTGTTCTCTCTCTTGTTGGCACTGAGTATGTGCTGTTTTTACCCCTATTGATGGTATAAATCCCATATGTTGAATACCTATGAAAACAGGGCATTTCAGTTGGCACATCAGATGAGAGAGTTGGATAGGATCAGGAAACTTGAAATCCTGCTTTAAAGCAGTCATGAGAGCCATTGTCGAAATTATCCATGTGCTGGTTACTGGGAAGGCTGTAGAAGTGGATGAGAAGAAGTGACCTAGGGAAGCCCACTGTTCAGTCAAGCGGGAGGACAGGGGACTAACTTGGTGGAGATCTGGAGTCCCTCCTATGACCATCCCCCCAAGTCCAGCCTCGGGGATATGGCCTCTCTATAACTCTACTCTCACCTACTGGCCCAAGACCATTCTTTGAATTTTCCAAAACACTGTGGGAGAGACTGGGCTGGAGCATTTAAAGAGGGTCCTACTGCAAAAGAAATAAAATAATACACAGCCATATAAAATGCCCTGAGTTTGGAGCTTACTCTTGGACCTGCCTTGCCAGCTCTAGGCTTGCATACATGTGGCAAGATCACTGACCCCTCCTACCCTGCAGGGAAGTGTGCTCAGACTCCTGGAAACCCAGACCTAATCCCCTATGACATTCCAGGTTCCTGTCTTTGAGCCCATGTTTTCCCTGCACATCTGACACTAGAAAATGTCTCCCTTCCTTGAAGGAGAGCCCAGCTCCATTCACAGGGCAGGGCCTTCCCACAGCCTCAACAAGACCACCATGTTAGAATACCATAGCCCGATATTGCTGAGGGAACACACTCAGTGGCAGGAAGTGATAACACACTCCAGGAGAGGGCCAATCAACTCTGAATATTCATTAGAAGGACTAATGCTGAAGCTGAAGTTCCAATACTTTGGCCATCTCATGCGAAGAGCTGACTCACTGGAAAAGACCCTGATGCTGGGAAAAATTGAAGGCAGGAGGAGAAGGGAACGACAGAGGATGAGATGGTTGGATGGCATCACCGACTCAATGGACGTGAGTTTGAGCAGGCTCCAGGAGATAGTGAAGGACAGGGAAGCCTGGTGTGCTTCAGTTCATGGGATTGCAGGGTCGCACACGACTGAGTGACTGAACTGGACTGAATTGAGAGGGGGCCGGTATTCCTGGTGCTAAGGAGTTTATGGCAGCTCGGCCCGGAGGAGGCAGGCTGTGGTGGGGAACAAGGAGGACAAGGAGAGGCTTCCAGTTTCTGTAACAAGGAGGACTCCTGCTGCGTTCAGACAGCCATTTGGAGAAGAAGCCGCTGCTGCTGTGTGGCTGTCGCGTCTCCTGGGGTTGTGTTCCTGGTGGCTGCTGTCTCAGAGGCAGCCATCACAGCTGTGCGTCTGCAGGGTTCCTCAGAGCACAGGCCCTGCGGGAGATCTGAGGAAGGTCGCCCCCCCTTGACACAGGGAAGGATAGATTCTTGCTTTGCCTGGCTGTAAGGAAAAAAGAATTTCAGTTGAGCTGCTCACAGGTTCTGAGGACTCTGTGTGTGTGTGTGTGTGTGTGTGTGTGTGTGTGTGTGTGTGTGTGTGTGTGTGTGTGTGATTATAAGCTGAATCTCAGCATTCCTTCTTCAAGCCCACATTCCATTACCCCGTGTTCAACTCAGTTGGCTTCCAGGAGCCCTCCCAAGAGAAACAGCTGCTTGATGCCTTAAAGAGGAAATGTGAAAAGCACTTGAGGGCTAGAACTTTAGAATCCACAGGGTTGATCACTTCCTCTCGGCTTATGAAAACAAACACCATTAACTCCTCTCTTTCTCAATACAAACACAATTCCCAAATGGTTGCTTTTCTCCCAAACTCAGCTCTTATACAGTTAAGGTGATACCAGGTTGCCTGTGAGTTGTGCATCCTGCTAATAAAATCACTTCTTGATATTCTAGCATGGGTACCATTGGTCATCATGCTACAAGTGAAAAATGATGCAGAGATGAAGACCAGATGATATCTGCTTGAGACTAGAAAGTTTCCTGTCTCCCCTCTGAGAGGCATGAAGTATCAGTCTAACAAGCAACAACTGATTTGGAAATATTAATTGTTCACTTTGGGTAGTTAATTGCCCCCTAGTATTAATAAATGCATCGTAGTTTGTCTCCATTTGGGGTTCTTTAATAAGGCAAGTTACAGAGCCAGCAATATGGTTCAGAATACCTGAAAGGTTTTTTTCTCAGAAGATACGTTAGTGATAGAGGAATAGCGTGTTTGATTTGGTTTTCAAGTTTGAGAAAATAGAAGAATTAAGCTGTGAAGCATCTTCTTGTCCCTAATACACATACACCCAAGTGCACGCACACACTCATACTTTATTGTGGCTTTTTTCTCCCCTTTTCCTTCCCTCTCTCCTTTTCTTTCTTTCTTAGATTACTCATATCCTTAAGGGTTGAGAAGACAGTAGACTCAGAAACAGAATCTCAGAGGAGTGTGCTGATATGGATTAGAAGTCTTTTCATTTTGATTTCTCTCATCATCATGCAGTTCATTCATTTGCCTCTGAATGTTCTTCTTTTGTAAAAGGCTATTTTCATTAGAATTGTTTTCTTTCCCTGAATTTCTGCCTCAACATTTTCATGTAGTGGGATAATGTGTATCTGTGTGCATGAGTGCTTTAAAACCAAGAATAAAATTTTTCTGAATGACGAAAATTATGTGTAATGACATCAATACCATTCAATTGGGTTATTTTGCACATTTTTCAACAAAGGAATTCATCCCAGGACTGGTTTATTCTTACTATAACTAGCTTCTCATCACTAGCTTTAAATGCCAAATAGAAAATGATTTTCAATTCCCCTAAATATTTGCAGATCTAGTAGGCATAAAATAATACAGGGACTATACTGTAGTGAAAAAAAAAATTTAAGGAGAGATGACTTTATATCAACCATGGTTAAGTTTGTAGTACATCTCATATGACTTGTCAACAAACAGGTAAAAGATCCTTAACCCACAGAGCATTATGAATACTTTTCTAATGAAAAAATAAATTGGTTAAAAGCAAAGTGATTTTGTAAATTTAGCTAAAAGTTTCTGTTGCTAGTAGTTTACTAATATCCAAAGACTATCACACACTTTTTCTTATACCATTCACTCATTCATCAAATATTTGTTGAGCCCTTACTCTCTGTTATGTATTTATACTATTTGAAATACAGATGGCCCCTGTTCTTGAGGAGTTTACAGTCTAGTGGGGGAGACAAATAAACAGTTCTACTGAAATAAAAGTACTGCTGAAGGCCAAGGGCAATGCACTGGAGAATTCTGTCCCTGGAGACAGGATGTTGATTTTAGTCCATTTGTCATGATCCAAAGTCCAGCTTCATGGGCTCAGAAACCTTAGCATAGATTGTTTCTCACAAGAGGACTCACTTTGACCAGGTAATTAGAATAATGGCTACTAAAATAGAATATCAATTTATTAATTTTTTTTCTGAGAAATAGGGCTGCCTGAGGGACTACACCCTTAAATCCGATGGCCAGCCTATCAAAGGCAGCCACAGCAGGAGCTAAGATAAATCACAAGGTCTCTTGGTAAGCAGGAAATTGAAGAAATTTGTGTCTGATGAAAGATTATAAGAAATTATAATGACAGCAGGCTATAATTATAATGATAGCCCAGTGAATTCACTTCCTAAAGTGGATCGACCTTCTGTGAAGACCAGTCAGAACTTTGGACAAGAGCACCCACTGCAGTGGGCAGTGGGCACCCACATAGGCATGGCCAGAGCTAGCCCCTTCTAGACCCCATCCCTAGTTGCCATCCAGTTGTTAACTGGGCTGGGAATCATCTGGTATGCACAGTTGTGGCCAATCTGGGGGTCTAAA
>NW_011495043.1:1550148-1550979 GCF_000754665.1 Bison bison bison | reverse complement strand
AACCTGATTTGGGGGTGCCTAAGCTTATACAAGTTTGTGGGACATCTTAAAGAAACAGCATCCCTTTGCAATTAAAAAGTAAGAATGTGAAGGATTATTTGGAAGATTCCCATGCAAGATTCTCATTCACTTGGAAAATCCACCTCTACAAACCAGTTGTTATATTATGGAAATGCTTCTATACTAATTGCTAAAGGAATGCTGTCCCGACTCCTGTCTCACTGCATCCTGGCTCCTATCTCCCCGGGAAAACCCAGACCTTGCCACATTCCAGCAATGAAAGTATGAAAGCTGAAACTGTAACATCTGTTCTGATCATTGTGGTGGTTTGTCGCTCACTCATATCCAACTCTTAAGACCTCACAAACTGTAGCCCACCAGACTCCTCTGTCCATGGAATTTTCCAGGTAAGACTACTAGAGTAGGTTGCCATTTCCTTCTCCAGTGGATTTCCTGACCCAGGGATTGAGCTTGGGTCTCCTGCATTGCAGGCGATCTGCTGCATTGCAAAAGAATCATAGTGGTTGGCAAATATTTTTAACACGTCTCTGTCTTTAAGACACTTTGTATATATTTCTTACATGTCATATATTAATTTGCCATTTGGCTCTCAATGTTAGCCCCATACTTGAAATTCTTGACAGAAACCTCAAGGTAACCTCTAAATAGTGACAATTAACAGAAATAATTAAAATTCCTTTTACAATGCTCTCTCTCTGTATTTCCTAACAGAGCCAAGTGGAAGCTTTTATTGCCTAAGAAATACCATGTTCTAGGGCATTTCCAAAAAGAAACCCTA
This sequence comes from Bison bison bison, assembly GCF_000754665.1. NCBI lineage: Eukaryota > Metazoa > Chordata > Mammalia > Artiodactyla > Bovidae > Bison > Bison bison. Next base: position 1,550,180 of record NW_011495043.1, on the reverse strand, counting down.
AGAAAAAAGCGGTGAGGGAAGTAGTGAGCAAT
>NW_011495043.1:1537086-1550048 GCF_000754665.1 Bison bison bison | reverse complement strand
ATGGTCACATCACACATTCCCAAAAGATTGAGGAAGAAGGCAATAAGGAATTTTCTTGTTTGTTTTTTGTCTTATTTTGGTTTATTTTTTAATCAAGAGCCAGTACAAACCTTTCCCCAGGGGAGAATTGAATTATTATTAAAAGAAGAAAGAATAAATATTCAGAGAACAACACATAGCAAATGCATTCTCAAAACTTGTAGCTCTTTTGGGGTATAACATTGAGAATTCAAAATCCACTCCCACCTCATTCAGGCACTTTGTGTGTGGGGGTAGGGAGAATGTGCCTATATTTTTTTTAATAAAAGAAACAATTGCTATTTTGGCTTTGTAACTTGGTTTTCCACAAATCGGTTACCAACTTGGTGTAATGTACCCCTTAGAACACTTGCAACATTTTCAACTGCATCAAGTTAAAAAGAATAGTTTATTAAAGCAGTCACATTCCCCCACAATTCTCAGAGGGAGATTCATTTGTTCTCTAAAGCACCTCCATATAATTTGTAGCTGTGTGTTTCCTAAGGAGAAGATATACAAAGGACACGGTGTGAAAATATGTTTCTTATTTAAGCTGGGAAGTGTTGATAGAACTATCATCTTGGGCACGTGAAAAGCAAACAAACATTGTCTTTTCCTACCTTCTGTCCTTTTAAACTAATCTGTACAAAGTCCACAATTAGGATCCAATATTTTATATACTGAGAAAACATAGAGTGTGGTTAATACAAAATTTAAGAATTGACCTAGCACACAGCTTGGCTCACAGTGAATGTTTGATGAATAATGGAATGAATGAATGAATGAGCAAGCCAGGAAGACAGCTTTGAGAAAGCTCACAGACTGAAAAACTAAATTTGCATTCAGGTTCGAGAGCAATGGATGGGCAGCTTTGCTGAATGCATGACTGGTGGCGTAATTTCTATGAGGAGAGGAGCCACTGTTCATAATAAGTGCTAAGTGCAAAGACAATGGGTGTGAGCGTGTGCCTGTGTGTGTGTGCGCATGTGTGTGCGCCATGGGCACACTCCTAGAAGAGACTCAGAGGAGCCAGGGGTAGCATTTTGGAGCTACTGTGCAAACAGTTCATGTGCAAACAGTCTGCACAATCACAAGCAAGGAGCTCAGTGCTTCCTGGAGGCACCAAGGTTCCATGGGAAAAGCATAGACAGGGTTCGGAACCAGGTAGATAAGACCACCAATCTGTGACTTACCAGTCATTTGACCTTGACCTCCCTAAACCTCAGTAAACTCATCCTTCAAGTGGTGAGAATAACATTTACCTCTCCAGGGTGTTACTTAGAAACTGAGGTGGTGATAGCAAACATTTGCATGGCATTAATTATGTGCCAGGCACTGTTCAAAGTATTTAATATAGTCTCCTCATTTAAACCTTACAAAAGCCATATGAGACCAAAATCTCCCCTCACAAATGAGGAAAACTGAGGCAGAAAGAGGTTAAGCAATTGCCTAAAGTGTACGGCATAGGGTGCACTGCGCACAGTAGGTTCTCAATGGATTATTATTGACGTTATTTATTTTCACAGTGCTAAGTGCTTCACTTAGATTTCTTTGGAAGGAATGATGCTAAAGCTGAAACTCCAGTACTTTGGCCACCTCATGCGAAGAGTTGACTCATTGGAAAAGACTCTGATGCTGGGAGGGATTGGGGGTAGGAGGAAAAGGGACGACAGAGGATGAGATGGCTGGATGGCATCACTGACTCGATGGAAGTGAGTTTGAGTGAACTCTGGGAGTTGGTGATGGACAGGGAGGCCTGGTGTGCTGCGATTCATGGGGTCACAAAGAGTTGGACACGACTGAGCGACTGAACTGAACTGAAGTGCTTCATAGTCATTTCCTCAGTTGGGCCTTAGAACAATGCCAGGCATATAGCAGGCATTTGATAAATATTTGTTAAATGTATGAGTGAATCCTCACAGTATAGAAGAATTCACTGAGGCTTAGATAAGAAAGTCATTTGCCCAAAATTACATGCCAGAATATGCCACCAGGTTGATGCTTTTGAACTGTGGGTAGAAAAGACTCTTGAGAGTCACTTGGCCTGCAAGGAGGTCAAACCAGTCAATCCCAAAGGAAATCAGTCCTGAATATTCATTGGAAGGACTGATGCTGAAGCTGAAACTCCAATACTTTGGCCACCTGTTGCTAAGAGCCAACTCATTGGAAAAGGCCCTGATGCTGGAAAAGACTAAAGGCAAAAGGAAAAGCGGGAGGCAAAGGATGAGATGGTTAGATAGCATTACCAACTCAGTGGACATAAATCTGAGCAAACTCTGGGAAATAGTGAAAGACAGGGAAGCCTGGAGACCTGCAGTTTACAGAGTCAGACACAGCTTAGCAACTGAATAACAACCACAACAAACCTAACCCCCGAGTCTGTGCTCTTAACCATGCCAGGCACATATGGTTTCTGTCTCCACCTCCTGGGTCACTGGGAAGAAAGGCCCAGGGAGTGCAAAGGACACCACACCTGGACGCCTCAGGACCATCAGAACTGTAGCTCAGACAGATCACCTTCGTATTTGTTCAGAGAACATGGAATCCACAGTCTTTTCTTTCTCTTGCTCTGTCTTTTTTATTCCACCCATGACTGCAAGGAGATCCAACCAGTCCATTCTAAAGGGGATCAGTCCTGGGTGTTCATTGGAAGGAATGATGCTAAAGCTGAAACTCCAATACTTTGGCTATCTCATGGGAAGAGTTGACTCATTGGAAAAGACTCTGATGCTGGGAGGGATTGGGGGCAGGAGGAGAAGGGGACGACAGAGGATGAGATGGCTGGATGGAATCACTGACTCAATGGATGTGAGTCTGAGTGAACTCCGGGAGTTGGTGATGGACAGGGAGGTCTAGCATGCTGCAATTCATGGGGTCGCAAAGAGACGGACACTACTGAGTGACTGCACTGAACTGAACTGATGATATCTGCCTCAGCCTCTAAAAAATCTTTACTCTGTGATCCCCAGTTTCTCATTCTGGCTAGCAGAGGGGAAAATTTTAAAAATCATACTCCAAACTGTCCATCATTTAGCTAAGACTTCTTGAGGGTTCTTAAGTAATCAGCCATTTGAGGCTTAGGATTGTATTTGAGGGGAACAGGGCTGTAATGAGCTGGGTGAATAAGTATGTGATCCATTTTAATACAGTTCTCACAGGCTGCAAATAACAAGGTCCAAAAAAATCTAAGTCTTAAAAGAAAACCAGTTTGAAAAAGGAATGATTGAGAAAAAATCAGAGTATTATACATTGGTTCACCTGTAATTGAACATTAATTGTGAATTAATTAACTTTACATGCATCATTTCTGTAATATTGATAAGGGGACTGAGCTTCCAGAAACTATTTCTTTGATTTAGAATGAAAGAATAGTGGGTCTTAGCTTCCAGCTTGGTGAACTAATTACTGAATGCTGTCTTTCTTAGTATTTCAATACCTTGAGGTGATTAAGCATGGATCAAAGCTAAAACTAAAAAGAAAAGCCCATTACCAAATACTAAACAGCTCCAGTAACTTCATGTCTGTCTCTGAAGGACATTCGTGTCTTGTTATGACAAGGAATTATTCATAATGTGTGCCTAGCATATAGATGACATCCTTTATTTGAAACAATAAAAGAGTCATCCTTACTAGCTGATGGAAATAAATAGGCAGGCAACATTTAAAGGGAAGGGGGAAAAAATGACCAACCAGTAGGCTTCTGTAATAATTGCTTGTCACCGTAACATCAAATAGTTCATCCTTTTAGGAACCGTTATGTTCTCTGGATGGAAAAAACGCAGTAATTCATAGAAAAGCGATGACAGGATTCTGCTGGTTTACCTAATAGTATTGAGTAGACAGGAGAATTACGGTTTGTAAGCAAAGAGTGGTTCTATATTTAGAATTGTTCTGTTGTCTTTTTACCCAATCAGAATTTTTCTCATTTAAAAAATATCAATACCCTTAAAAAAAATATCAAAGAGACTGCCACCACTGTTTTGATCTGACTATAAAAGTGCACAGCTCCCAGATTCATTCCCAATTACTTTCTTACTGAAACCTCTGATGTTGTTGGGAGGGAACAGGGAAGAGATGCTAGGCTTTAGTGCCCCTTGCTGGTCAACCTGAAGAAAATCTGAGCATCAGGATTGCCAGAGCCCAGGTTTTAATAAATGGTGTGACATGTTTTATTCAATGACTCAGAAGCCAAATCGATTGAACCTGAACATTTGTAGCCAGGCTTAACAAGTGTTCTAAGGATGAAATGATGCGTTTGGAAATACACATATGCTTTTAGAGAGGAAAGAGTTCAATATAAAGACAAACCACATGTTAAATCTTAGCCTAACCTCAAAATAAATCTAGGTAAATATATTCCTGTGAATGCACACTTAAGATGTAACAAACTCTTCCTAACCCCAAAGTATGATTTTTGCTTGATTACGCCTACAAAAGGGCTTCCCTGGTGGTTCAGATGGTAAAAAACCCACTTGCAATGTGGGAGATGTGGGTTCAATCCCTGGGTTGGGAAGACCTCCTGGAGGAGGGCATGGCAACCCACTCCAGTATTCTTTCTTGGAGAATCCCCGTGGACAGAAGGGCTACGGTCCATGGGGTCACAAAGAGTCAGACATGACTGAGCAACTAAGAACACAGATGTCTACAAAAATGTGAGTGGTGTGACTTTTCTGGCAGTCCAGTGGTTAAAACTTCACACTTCCAACACAGGGAGCCACAGGTTTGAACCCTGATGGGAGAACTAAGATCCCACATGCTGCTCAGTATGGCCTAATAAAAAACAAAAAATGTGAAGGACTTTTCAAACCATAAGGGAAAGAATAGATACCCCAAAAATTCCTAGCAGAATTCTCAAGTTAATTTCCAAAAATGATACAAAAACTTCTATCTACAGAGGAATTATTGTTTAGACACTAAGTCGTGTCCAACTGTTTTATGGCCCCATGGTCTGTAGCCTGTCAGGCTCCTCTGACCATCGGATTTTTCAGGCAAGAATACTGGAGTGGGTTGCCATTTCCTTCCCCAGAGGATCTTCCTGACCCAGGAATCAAACCCACGTCTCCTGCATTGGCAGGAGGGTTCTTTACTGCTGAGCCACCAGGGAAGCCAATGTATTACTATCTACAGTAATACCTTAGATCATTGATACTATCATTTTACTTTCAGTTCAGTTCAGTTGCTCAGTCATATCCGACTCTTTGCAACCCCATGGACTGCAGCATGCCAGGCCTCCCTGTCAATCTCCAACTCCTAGAGTTTACTCAAACTCATGTCCATCGAGTTGGTGATGCCATCCAATCATCTCATCCTCTGTTGTCCCCTTCTCCTCCTGCCTTCAATCTTTCCCAGCATCAGGGTCTTTTCCAGTGAGTCAGTTCTGTGCATCAGGTGGCCAAAGTATTGGAGCTTCAGCTTCAGCATCAGTCCTTCCAATGAATATTCAAGACTGATTCCCTTTCGGATGGACTGGTTGGATCTCTTTGTGTTCCAAGGGACTCTCAAGAATCTTTTCCAACACCACAGTTCAAAAGCATCGATTCTTCAGCACTCAGCTTTCTTGATAGTCCAACTCTCACATCCATACACGACTACTAGAAAAACCATAGTTTTGACTAGATGACCTTTGTTGGCAAAGTAATGTCTCTGCTTTTTAATATGCTGTCTAGATTGGTCATAACTTTTACTTTATGTCTAGGTTGTCATAATTTCACTTTAATTATACTGTAATTTTAACAAAAGGATTATGGCTTTTTAACTGTTTACCTTTTTTAGGATATGACATTACTTTTGTAATTTGGGGGGATAGCACCATGTAGCTTGTGGGATCCAAACTGCTTCCTCCCTTAGCACAGAGTCCTAACCTGTGGACTGCCAGGGAATTCCTTATTTTTATAATTTAAAAGCAACATCCATAACATGACTACACTTAAGCTGTCCATCATACCTAATTAATTCTTAGGATTCTATAGTGAACCATCAGATCAAATCTATCAATCTTATTTGAAACCAGAGTTCAGCTTGGAATTAGATCTCCTCCCTGACAAGATACCCATCAAGAACTTGGATTAAGCTCTTTCAGCCATCTTGGACCCTGTGGAGGCCTGCTGGGAACAGGACTTCTAAAACGACAAATATGTCTGGAAGGCTGTGGTCCAAGGCCATTTTTGCTGGCTATAAATGGGGTCTATGGAACCAGAGGGAACACACTGCTCTCCTGAAAAGTCAAGATGTATATGCTCGAGATAAAAGTTAATTCTATCTAGGCAAGAGATGTGCTTATGTGTACAAAGCAAAGAACAACACAGTAACTCCTGGTGGAAAACCTACCAAAACCAGAGTAATCTGGGGAAAGATAAATCGAGCTCATGGAAATAGTGGCATGGTTCGTGCCAAATTCCAAAGCAACCTTCCCACTAAGGCCATTGGACACAAAATCCTTGTGATGCTGTGCCCTTTGAGGATTTAAACATATTGAAAATAAATAAAAGTGTGGATTTGTCCTGTTTAAAAAAAAAAAAGAAGAAGAAGAACTTGGATTAACAAGATCCAGCTCTTGGGGCTGGAAAAAGTCTATTCAGGCAAAGTAATGCTGAGGCATATAGGTACCAGCACACAGCATATTTGCAGGTCAACCCCAGATGCCTCAGTGAGCAGATAAATCCTGGCAAGGCACCAGAGAAAGATGACCCTTCAAAAACATAGAGAACTTCAAGGGACCCACAATATCCAAAACAATCCTGAAAAATAAGAACAAAGTTGGAGTATTCACACTTCTCAATTTCAAAACTTAACTACAAAGCTACAATTATCAGTGAGAGTTGGACCATAAACAAAGCTGAGCACCAAAGAATTGATGTTTTTGAACTGTGGTGTTGGAGAAGACTCTCGAGAGTCCCTTGGACAGCAAGATCAAACCAGTCAATCATAAAGGGAATAATTCCTGAATATTCATTGGAAGGACTGATGCTAAAGCTGAAGCTCCAATACTTTGGCCACCTGATGCGAATAACTGACTCATTGGAAACGACCCGGATGCTGGGAAAGATTGAAGGCAGGAGAAGAAGGGGATGACAGTGGATGAGATGGTTGGATGGCGTCAGTGACTTGATGGACATGAGTTTGAGCAAGCTTTGGGAGTTAGTGATGGACAGGGAAGCCTGGCGTACTGCAGTCCATGGGGTGAGAAAGAGTCAGACACAACTTAGTGACTGAACAACAACAATAATAGCAATGGTACTGGCATAAAAACAGACATATAGATCAATGGAATAGAAGTGATAGTCCAGAAATAAATTTTTAATCTATGATTGATTTTTAATAAAATTCCTAAGACAATTCAATGGAGAAATGAATAGTCTTTCCACAAATAATGCTGAGATAACTGGATATCCACATGCACAAAAATGAACTTGAACCCTTACCTCACCCCATATACAAAATTAAATCAACAGTGATCAAAGACCTAAATGGTAAAAGACCTAAAATGGTGAAGCTGTTAGAACAACACATATGAGTAAATTTTCATGTCCTTAGATTTGGCGGTGGTTTCTTAAATAAGACACCAAAAGCATAAGCAACAAAAGAAAAATTAGATAAACTGGACATGCATCAGAATGAAAACTTTTGTGCTTCCAAGGATACTGTCAAGAAAGTGAAGAGAGAATGAACAAAGTTTGGCAAATCTTATGTCTGATAAGGAACTTGTATCCAGAACATATAAAGAATAATTGCAACTCAACAATAAAACGTCAAATTAAAAATTAATGGCTAAAAAACTTAATTGCTGATTTAAAAAAAGGCAAAAGATCTGAACAAACATTTCTCCAAAAAAGGTACACGAACGGCCATAAACACCTGAAAAGACTTACCATTACCCATTATTAAGGAAGCGCAAACCCAAACCACAGTGAACCACCACTTTATACTCACTGTTGCTGTTGTTTAGTCACTAAGTTGTGTCCGACTCCTTGCAACCCCTTCTCCTCCTGCCCTCAATCTCTCCCAGCATCAGGGTCTGTTCCAATGAGTCGGCTCTTTGCATCAGGTGGCCAAAGTATTGGAGCTTCAGCTTCAGCATCAGTCCTTCCAATGAATATTCAGAGCTGATTATAGCCACTACAATGGCTATAATAAAAAAGACAGACAATTACAAATGGTGACAAGGATATGAAGAATTCGGAACCCTCATTCCTTGCTAGTGAGAAGGTGAAATGTGTAGACCTTTCAGACAACAGTTAGTTCCTAAAATGTTATACATAGAGTTCCCATATGACCCATAAATTTTACTCCAAGATACATTTGCCCAAGATAAATGAAAACATGTTTGCACAAAAATTTATACATGAATGTCCATAGCAGCATTACTCATTAACAGTCAAAAGGTTGAAATAACCCAAATGTCCATCAAAATGGATAAACAAAATGTAGTTTAGCCACACAGTTGAGTATTATTTGTCGTCAAAAAAGGAATGAGGTACTGATATATCTTAAAACATGGATTAAACCTTGAAAACATTATTCTAAGTGAAGGAAGTCAGACACAAAAGGTCACATGTTGTATGAATCTACTACATTAGTCTAATAGGGCTGCTGTAATAAAACATCACAGACCGAGTGGCTTAAACAGAAGTTTATTTTCTCATGGTTCTGGAGATTAGAAGTCCAAGATCAAGATCTTGGCAAGCTGGTCTCTCACGAGGCCTCTCTGCTTGGCCAGCAGACTACTGTCCTCTCGATATGCCCTTGCATGGCCTTTCTTTTGCACACACAGCCCTGGTGTCCATTCTTCTTCTTATAAGGACACCAGTCCTGTTGGATTAGGTCCCCACCATTAAGTTTCCATTTAATTTTAATTACCTGAAGACTCAGACGATAAAGAATCTGCGTACAATGCAGGAGACCTGGGTTCAATCCCTGGGTTGGGATGATCCTCTGGAGGAAGGCATGGCAACCCACTCCAGTATTCTTGCCTGGAGAATCCCATGGACAGAGGAGCCTGGTGGCCTACAGTCCATGGGGTCGCAAAGAATTGGACACGACTGAGCAGCTAACACACAAACACAATTACCTCTCAAGGCCCTGTCTCCAAATACACAGTCACACTGAGGGGTTAGAACTTCACCATATGAATTTAGGGACTTATAATTCAGGCCATAATGTGCACTTGTGTGCGATGTCCAGAACAGGCAAATCTATAATGACTGAAAGTAGGTTAGTGGTTGCTAGAGGTTAGAGGAATAGGAGGATTGGGGTGACAGCTAGGGGATGCAAATGTTTCTTTTTCAGGTGATGAAATTTACTGAAGGTGATTGTGGTGATGGTGGAGCTATGAATATGCTAAAAGTCACTGAATTGTACATTTTAATTGAGTGAATTGTATATATGTGAATTATGTCTCAATAAAGCTATTATCAAAAAGCAAACAAACCGACACCCACCCAGAGCAAAAAAGATCATTAATAAAGTCTTTAAGAGGTAGCTGTATCCCATCCATAAGCATGGAGATCAGAGCCAAGATTAGAGTTTTAAAAGATGTGCAGGGAAGAAAGAGCCTAGCTCTGATGCTAAACATTCAGGGCAGAAGATCACGTGCCTATGGTCAAGGCTGCCCTGCCTGCAAACTTGGCTTAAACCTGAGTTACAGAGGACTGGCCCCCTTAAGCTTCTGTCCAAGGCCAGCATTTATCTTAAAGGCCAAAGAGCGACCTCCCAGCCCAGGCAGAAAAGAGTTTCTAAGGCGGGAAACTCGGCAGGGTGTGAGGAAGGGCCTGCAGTCATCTCTCCTGTGTTTCTGACTTCCCTCTTCCATTCCTTTAGAATGAGCATGTTAGACTGGAATCACCATGTAATCCTTCTGGTCTGATGTGCTCTTCTCTTAGGAGCTCTGTGTTTTCAAAGCATAGGTCTGCCAAGCTGCCTTTTTTAAGCACACTTGCCACATGGTCATTGTTGGTCTATTTATTGACCTGCTCTACTAGACTTAAGATCCTAGAAAATGGGAACTGTTACTTTTATTCCGGCACCCTCAGTGGCTCACCCATGGCTGAGCACATAGAAAATGCTCCATAGATGCTTATTAACTGAATTAATAAATGAGTCTTTGGTTTTCCTGTGTTGAATTTGTTAGAATGCACATAACTTTCTGCTTAGACTAGGCAATTTGGGAAATTAACAAACTAAAGAATCCTAATTAAAGCATTGATTTTATTTCCATAGAGTTGACATAATTATGGATAGTAATAGCTTAACATGTATTAAACTTTTCTAGACTGGGCCCTATGCTAAGTGACTTATATGTTAGTTATCTCATTTAATCCTCACAATAAACACCTGAGTAGATATTATTACTCCCATTTAACAGATATGGACACCGAGGATCACAGAGGTCGACTTGCCCAAAGTCATGGAGTTGATCACAGTGGAGCCTTGGTTTAAATCTCAGAACTCCAAAGCCTATTCATTTATCCTCTATACAATTATGACTTCTCAGGGGTTTTTTTTGTTTGTTTTTTTGGCTGTGTTATGCAGCATCCAGGATCTGTTCCACAACCAGGGATCAAACCTGTGCCTCCTGCAGTGAAATCGCAGAGTCCTAACCACTGGACAGCCAGGGAATTCCCATGATTTCTTAATATTTTATTTTGTCAACATACCCACATCAAATGTAAATGGAAAAGAGGCCTGAGGCCTGAGCTTATTGACCTGCCTTTCTTCTAAGCCCTGTCTGAAGGCTTCCTGGCCTTAAAGTTCAGCAGGTCCCTGCCTTGGTCTGAGATGGTGCACAGCTTCATCACAGATTCAGGCTGCCATTTCTGAGATTACCTCACTCAGGAGGCAAAAATTCCTCCCCTTGCCTTGAGAAGGGGATTATGAAAGTAACACACGCATAGAAAGTATGGGTGGTCTTCTCCCCCTTGTTCATGAATTCAGGTCTGAAATCAAGCAAAACCAGAAAAAGCCTTTTCAGATTGTTTTCACTTCTACTGACTCACAGCTTCCAGTGTTCATTGTATCCTCTTTCGTTCCCCTTATACACACTTCACGGCATTCTGCACAAAGGGAGAACTCAATACGAGTTGACTGCTTACCAGAATAGAACATTCTGACATTTCAGAGCAACAAGCTCAGCTTGAGGTGTTTCAGAAAGGCATGCATCAAATGTCACAAAGTTGTTATAAGAGATTCAACAGCTTTCACATTGACCTCAATAAACAGAATTAAATGTTTGCTCATTTCATGGTAACCATGTCCCAATGCAAACAGCTTGGTATGTTCTCTATTTCTATTTGCCGCTGTTACCTTGGCTGTCTGTGTGTTATAACTGGATGGCACTCAAAGATTGTTGTCTGCAAGGAGGGGTGATGTTTATACTCAAAGTGGGACAACATGAGTTCCAAGGGAGCTGAAATCATTCAAGACCAATGTGTATGATTGGGAAAATTAAACAGAACCAAAGTTAATCCACCACACTCAGGGTGTTCCTTGGTTCTAGGGTTAAGCCAGAATTCTAGGAATGGATGGGGTTGCCAATGCCAATTGTGTAAACTGTCCTCAAATTTCAAATGAACTGTGTGAGCAGAGAGAAAATTCAGATCTCTCCTGGATTCTTCTTTCAGAGTAAGGGCCAATGTCCCCATTCCCCTACCATTCTCACCAATACCCAGGGGTGGGTGAGCTGCTCCTGTTGAAGGCCCTATAACACTTCTCCTCCCACTCTGACCCTGGTTCCACTGCTGTTGCTTATCTGACTGTCTGTCTTCACCCCATAAGATGGAATAAAACTATTCTTACGCATCATTGTACATCCAGAACACACTTGACTTAAAGCATTTTTATTAACTGCATTAATGAATCATAAGGTTGATGGAGAAAAAGAAATGGCTGGCAAAAATTTGACTGAGAACTGACTCCCCGTCATGGAGAAGTCGCTACATCTTACTGATGGTGTCTCTTACACCAAGAGTGAGCCAAACCTTTTTATTTTTTAATTTTTTGGCCATACCATGCCACATGCAAGATCTTAGTTCCTCAATCAGGGATTGAACTCGTGCCCCCTGCAGTGGAAGCTCAGAGTCTTAACCACTGGACTGCCAGGAAAGACTGCTAGTGACCCAAACCTTATCAGCAGGGGGAAGACTTCAGTTGAAATGATAAGATCTTTTAAAGATTAAGACACTTTTCATCATTCTAATACCCTTTCAATGTCCTATAGAGATTGGTTTTTAAATTTTTATTTCCCTCATTTTTAATTTCTGAACAAAATGGCGTACTTAAGAACTGAATTTTTAAGTCCAAAATTAAATACAATATGTGCCTATATTTGAAATATGTCTTTTGAAAATATTTAAAGACTAGAAATCAGAGGATACCACTTTCATAATGTTCTTTTCAATTTTCATGAAATTTGAAGAACTTTAACTTTTCAATTATGAAATAGTATATGGAAAAGAGTTCTATTTTGAATCTGAATTATTTTTCAATGTCACTTACCTTACATTAGGGCTTCCCAGGTGGCGCTAGTGATAAAAAATCTGCCTGCCAATGCAGGAGACAGAGGAGATGTGAGCTCAATCCTAGGTCAGGAAGATCCCCTGGAGGCGGGCACAGCAACCCACTCCAGTATTCTTGCCTGGAAAAGCCTATGGACAGAGGAGCCTGGTAGGCTATAGTCCATAGGGTTGCAAAGAGTCAGACATGACTGAAGCAACTTAGCATGCACATAACTTACATTAATCATGTTAGAATTGCCTGCTTCCCCCCCTCCTAAAAAAAAAAAACTCTTAGGATACAGCTTATACATTATTTATATATATATCAGATCAGATCAGTCTCTCAGTCGTGTCCGACTCTTTGCGACCCCATGAATCGCAGCACGCCAGGCCTCCCTGTCCATCACCAACTCCTGGAGTTCACTCAGACTCACATCCATCGAGTCAGTGATGCCA
>NW_011495043.1:1533183-1536872 GCF_000754665.1 Bison bison bison | reverse complement strand
TTCACAGTCCAACTCTCACATCCATACATGACCACAGGAAAAACCATAGCCTTGACTAGACGAACCTTTGTTGGCAAAGTAATGTCTCTGCTTTTGAATATGCTATCTAGGTTGGTCATAACTTTCCTTCCAAGGAGTAAGCGTCTTTTAATTTCATATGTATATATATATATATATATATATTGCCAACAAAGGTTCGTCTAGTCAAGGCTATGGTTTTTCCTGTGGTCATGTATGGATGTGAGAGTTGGACTGTGAAGAAGGCTGAGCGCCGAAGAATTGATGCTTTTGAACTGTGGTGTTGGAGAAGACTCTTGAGAGTCCCTTGGACTGCAAGGAGATCCAACCAGTCCATTCTGAAGGAGATCAGCCCTGGGATTTCTTTGGAAGGAATGATGCTAAAGCTGAAACTCCAGTACTTTGGGCACCTCATGCGAAGAGTTGACTCATTGGAAAAGACTCTGATGCTGGGAGGGATTGGGGGCAGGAGGAGAAGGGGATGACAGAGGATGAGATGGCTGGATGGCATCACTGACTCGATGGATGTGAGTCTGAGTGAACTCCAGGAGTTGGTGATGGACAGGGAGGCCTGGCGTGCTGCGATTCATGGGGTCGCAAAGAGTCGGACACGACTGAGCGACTGATATGATCTGATCTGATCTCATCTGATATATATATACACACACATATATATAATAACATTAATCAGCTTCTTATGTACCTTGTTTTTGAATTTGTCTAGTAGTTGGTAGAGGTCCTAAAAAATGCTTTGTAGATATTAATGTGTTATCCAAATTTTACTACCATTGAGGTAATCATCAGGAAGACTTCTACCTGACATTTGAGAGCAGCGTTGATGATAAATCCCTATACAGACAGTCAGCCCTTCCACCTGTGTATTTCATTCAAATTCAGATTCTCTTGGAGGGACTTGCAACACCACCCAAGTCTTCCTGAGTCAGAAGTGTGTCTGTTTGCCATTACTTTCCATTGTCACCTGTTGGGTCCCTTATGTCCTTGCCTTCCTCCCATTTCTAAAACATGTGCCTAATCTGCCTAGGAGAAAGCAGAGGCGATCAGAATATTTCAAGTGCCAAATGGAAATGCCAACACGGCAGTGCACATTAAGTAGAGGCAGAACATGTCGTGAAAACGAAGCCTGGGAGAAGAGAAGGGGTTGCCTGCATTTCACAGACTTAGCAAAAGATTTTTGGATACAGGTGGCAGTGGCAAATTGCCTGTCAAGAGATTCACTTCCTAACGAGGCCAGCCATGTAGAACAGCTACCACACCACCAGGGCACTGCAGCTGGCCCGGATCTTTGGGGCTCTGAGCCGGGTGGCAGGAATGACAGTCCTGCAGTCCCCAGCAGCAGCCACATCCCTGGGGGTCGAGAGGCCAGGCAGCAGGGCTCATGCCACCAGGCACCCCTTCATGCTGCCACTGACGTTTGGCATCAGTCGGATGAGGATTGGGCATTAGTAGAGGTATGGGGGGAGATCTGAAGTGAGGCAGGGGGCAGGGTGGAAAGGAAATGGGAAGAAGAGCGCCCGTTTATCTTCAGGAGCCTCTGTCATCTTTGGTTATCAGTCCAGAGGAATGCAAAAGCTGAAGGACAGAGGAATGGATAATGCTAGGTCCTGACCATGCTGGTCTCAGGTTTTCCTCAACTGAGTGCTCTCAGATGCCCAGGAAAACAAAACACTGCATGCTTTTCCAAACTCTTTCTCTCTTTCTTTCTCTGATACACACACATACACACACACACACACACTTCCCAGTGTTCTTCCTTGTATCCATCTCTATGCTTAAAAAACTGAAATGACAGCAAGGAGGCTGCATGGTGGCCAGTGTACTGATCTCCTTTCTCACCATTTAGCTTCTGTGTAAGAGAACAATTTTTCTGGACAGCAAGTAAGGCAATGTCACTTTCAAGGTCAGGATTGATCCAAACCCCACTCCTTCCTGTGTGGAGGAGAAACCTTTTTTCTCCCTGCGCCACCATTCCATTCCTGACAGGTTGACTTCACATTGAGAACATAGGCAGGTGTGATGCCCCGTTGGTGGTGGCCCCTGGGTACTTTTCAAAGCCAGTTCTCAGCACCCAGGCATCCACACTGTTTTTGGCAGAGCCAGGGTAGGATGCTAGGCTAACTGCAGGAGCTGCCAGCTTTAAGAAAAATCTGGCTTCAAGTCAGATAGATCCCAGGGACCAAGTTGAATAACAAAAAGTTCAATGAATGGAAGTTTCAAGCTTAGGAAAAAGGAGACGCCACTGGCGATGTGCAATTAAGTTAAACCTTCAGCTCTGTAGAAAAACACCAAAATGCTAGGACTAGAGCCTCAGGGAACAACAATGGAGACCCAAATCTTAAGAGACAATTCCGAAGAAGTTGGAAGAAAAAAAATCAGCAATGGCAGAAATATTTGCAGTATATTGTGGTTCAGATGGTAAAGAATCTGCCTACAGTGTGGGAGTTCCAGGTTTGATCCCTGGGTTGGGAAGATCCCCTGGAGAAGGAAATGGCTACCCACTCCAGTATTCTTGCCTGGAGAATCCCATGGACAGAGAAGCCTCGTAGGCTACAGTCCCTGGGGTTGCAAAGAGTTGGACACAACTGAGCAACTAACATTTTCACTAAAACTGGGGCCAAAAGTCCTTGGCAGAATCATCTCTGACTTCTGGATACCTGCACAGGGTGGGCGCCCAAGAAACTCCTGAGTCAATGAGTGAACATGAAGTGGCTGAAGCTTTCACTGAAAAAGCAGAAGGTGTCAGGCTGAGTTTCGTGTTCTTAAGAAATCCTGTACCTGCCTTTTGAGAACCCAGCCTTCTCGCATTCTTAAGCGTGTTTTCTAAACTCCTGTCCTGGAGAAGCAGAAGGTGCTTCTCAGGTTCACTGAGCTAGAACGACATTTTGATACAAACAGACCCCAGCCCACTGAAAGAGTTATGCGTTTGGCAGGAACACCACCTTGAGTTCAGACAGAAAGCACATCTGTGCCTCACTGATAATGTAATAACCTACATTACAGTTTTGGCTGAGAGCACCTGTGCACAGCCCAGAAAGTCAGCCCAGGGCAACCATTCTGATGGAGGTGATATTAACAGCTCTCATTAAAACTGATGACTATGGCAGTGCCCAGGAGCGCGGCTGCAGTGAGGCGTCTGTCTACATTTCCATGACAAGCCTCTATTTTTGGAGTTCATAACTCAGCCATAGAAATATGCTTTGCATTGAACTGAAACCTGAAAAGAGAGTTTGGGATAAAGAGAGTTTGACTTTTATTGCTTTCCTGCTCCTGTCTGGACAATGGAAAAAGGTTACATGATGATGGAGGACATATTTTTGAGTTGGCCCAGGTAGAGTTTGAGTGTCTTAACTTTTATATTTATCAGGAACGCTAAGAGTTCTATTATGATGGAAGTGATCCTAGGTGGGCACCTGTTCGTTTTGTTTACTGTTACCTGTCCAAAATGAAGAAGCACAGGATTCCTCGTCCGCCAGCTGGGACTTAATGGGGTCCCATATGGCTCTTAAAGAACCTCTTGAGGAAAGTGAAAGAGGAGAGTGAAAAAGCTGGGTTAAAACTCAACATTCAATGGAGTATTACTCAGCCATTAAAAAGAATACATTTGAATCAGTTCTAATGAGGTGGATGAAACTGGAGCCAATTATACAGAGTGA
>NW_011495043.1:1532835-1533083 GCF_000754665.1 Bison bison bison | reverse complement strand
ATACAGAGTGAAGTAAGCCAGAAAGAAAAATACCAATACAGTATACTAACACATATATATGGAATTTAGGAAGATGGTAACGATAACCCTGTATGCGAGACAGCAAAAGAGACACAGATGTATAGAACAGTCTTTTGGACTCTGTGGGAGAGGGAGGCGGGGGATGATTTGGGAGAACAGCATTGAAACATGTATAATATCATATAAGAAACGAATCACCAGTCCAGGTTCGATGCAGGATACAGGAA
>NW_011495043.1:1514026-1532735 GCF_000754665.1 Bison bison bison | reverse complement strand
CCCAGAGGGATGGTATGGGGAGGGAGGTGGGAGGGGGGTTCAGGAATGGGAACACGTGTACACCCGTGGCGGATTCATGTTGATGTATGGCAAAACCAATACAATATTATAAAGTTAAAAAAATAAAAATAAAAAGTGTCTATAAAAAAAACCCCTCAACGTTCAAAAAGCAAAAATCATGGCATCCAGTCCCATTACCTCATGGCAAGTAGAAGTATTTGGGGAAACAATGGAAACAGTGACATGCTTGGGCTCCAAAACCACTGCAGATGGTGACTATAGCCTTGAAATTAAAAGACACTTGCTCCTTGAAAGAAGAGCTATGACCAACCTAGACAGCATATTAAAAAGTGGAGACATTACTTTGCCAGCAAAGGTCCGTCTAGTCAAAGCTATGGTTTTTCCAGTGGTCATGTATGGATGTGAGAGTTGGACTTTAAAGAAAGCTGAGTGCCAAAGAATTGATGCTTTTGAGCTGTGGTGTTGGAGAAGACTCTTGAGAATCCCTTGGACTGCAAGGAGATCAAATCAGTCAATCCTAAAAGAAATTAGTCCTGGATATTCATTGGAAGGACTGATGCTGAAGCTGAAGCTTCAATACTTTGGCCACCTGATGCGAAGTGTTGACTCATTGGGAAAGACCCTGATGCTGGGAAAGATTGAAGGTGGGAGGAGAAGGGGACGACAGAGGATGAGATGGTTAGATGATATCAGCGACTCAATGGACATGAGTTTGAGCAAGCTCCAGGAGTTGGTGCTGAACAGGGAAGCCTGGCTTGCTGCAATCCATTGGGTCAAAAAGAGTCGGACATGACTGAGCTACTGAACTGACTGAATATGGCTAGATCTTGCTCACTTTCAACTCAGTGCTTCTCTCTGATGAAGAAGAGACCTAATGACATGCACATCACTGACTGCAATTTGAAAGATAACTCTATTATCTTTAATTTTGACCAGGTGTTGCAAAATGCATTCCTGTCCCCAGCTAGGCAGGTTGGAGCTTGCTGTTTCTGTTAGTATCCTGTTTAGAATGTAGATGAACTACTGTTCCTCCAGAAATGTGAAGGAAGATAGCTTTAAAATTAGGGGGAGATTACTTGATAATTTCTGCTTTTTTAACAAGTATTGGCGGGGAAGATAAAGGTCATCATTGTCTTCAGTGTCTTTTCTCCACACATGATAGAAATTACATGGAGACATGAATCAGATTATGTTGCTTCTCTGCTTAAAATTCTTCTGTGGTTTCTTCTGGACTTAAAATAAATCCATACTCCTTACAATGGTGCAGAGGGCAGTGTGGTCCAGCCCTGATCACCTGATGACCTCATGTCACACCCCCTCTCCCTTGCTCTCCCCACTCCAATTATACTTGACTTTTTCCAATTTCTCAACTCCACTAAGCATTTTTCCTCACCTTAGAGACTTCGCATTCACAAACTTCTTTGCCTGCAATGTTTTTCTTCCCACACATAATAGCTAAATTCATATTCTCCGGTTTGAATGTCTTCTCTTCATGACTGCTCCACCTGAAGCATTGATTGCAGCATGCCAGGCTTCCTTGTTCTTCACTATCTCCAGGAGCTTGATCAAACTCATGTCCATTGAGTCAGTGATGCCATCCAACCATCTCATCCTCTGTCACCCTCTTCTCCTCCTGCCCTCAATCTTTCCAGCATCTGGATCTTTTCCAATGAGTCGGCTGTTTGCATCAGGTAGCCAAAACAAAGTATTAAAGCTTCATCTTCAGCATCAGTCCTTCCAATGTATATTCAGTGTTGATTTCCTTTAGGATTGACTGATCTGATCTCCTTGCAGTCCATGGGACTTTCAAGAGTCTTCTCCAGCACCACAATTTGAAAGCATCAATTCTTTGGCACTCAGTCTTCTTTATGGTCCATCTCTCAGATGCATACATGAGTACTGGAAAAACCATAGCTTTGACTATCTGGACCTTTATTGGCAAAGTAATGTCTCTGCTTTGTAATACACTGTCTAGGTTTATCATAGCTTTCCTTCCAAGGAGCAGGCATCTTTTAATTTCATGGCTTCAGTCACCGTCCACAGTGATTTTGGATAAGCTTCTGACAGTTGAGCTAGTAGCCTTATTCTCTTTATAGTATACTTAAAAGAATAATTTCTCCTCAATCTTTATGTAACTATAACTTTGCAGGAAGTTAGCTAGGATCCCGACATCAGATGACAATCTTCAGAATTGGAGGGATAAAGAGATTCTGTTCTTTTACAGCTTTTTCTGTTTCCATAGCATCAGGAAATAGTACCTAATTTCTGCAAAGAGTTTTTGTAGCTAAACAGAAGGTGCTTGCCTCTTGAACTTTTAGGCAACCTGATTCTTGACTTGGTTTACTTTGAGTTCTGGGCACTTAAATAAGAAAAATATGTTCTGTACATATAAAGGAATAAATGTACAGTCACTGCCACCTATGAATATTTCTGTAAGTTTTCTGTACTATTCGTGATTAACTATAATGGAGAAATAATAAATTTAATGATGATGACGACAGTGATGATGTCTAGGATATTTGCTTTCTCTACCAAGCACCGTACAAAGCACTTTATTTCTAAGTATAATATATATTTCATTTTATTGTATAGCATCTAGTATCGTATATTTTATTTATATAGTAACAATAATAATGGTTTATATGAGCAACAGGGACAACAGCAGCCATATCCAGGGCAAGAAAATAAGTTGACTACTTTGGAAACCTTAGCAAAAGCAAGATGAGAATACTGATTCATTTTCCAACTGGATCTGGTTCTCTCAGAGCATTAAACCACATCCTGGATGTGACTGGCTCAAGACCCCACAGCTAATAAAAAGCACTTGGGACTCAGGCTCAAGCCTTCAGATGCTGTCAGTGTATTATGGACTGTCTCTGGGAAGGCAGCGTTAACCCAGGCAGCAGACAAAACAGGTAACTTAGGAATTTGTGACCCATGATTCTTCTATTAAACTGAATACTCACATTTTTGAATGGTGGCCTCTAGAAGTTTCTGAAAAAAAAATCTGATCTCCACATTAGAAGTAGGAATATGATTCAGGAAATCTGTAATTGTCCATAATGGCTTTCTCTGAATTACTCTATCAGATTCTTTTCCTCTCTGCCATTTGCCAAAATCTGGTGGGCTGCAAAGAAAATAGGAAGAGCTTTAGATGAAATAAGAAGACTGCTACATAGGAATGTGACCTTTGGCAAGTCACTTAGTCTTTAAGCCTCAGTTTCCTCATCTGTAAAGTGGGAATAATAACTCACCTTATGGAGTCTTTGAGGCAGTTAGATAATGTAGGCAGAGCACTTAGCAATGTGTAGAAAGGACCCAATGTTAGCTGCTGATGTGGCTGTTATTCGTAGTATTATTAATAACAATTCAGATGTAAGGGAAGCTCTAGGCAACCAAAAGTCTGGTTTTGTTTTAATTTTAAAGGGAGTCTAGGACAGCTGGTGAGCTATTAAAAAGCAAAGAAGCATAAGCAAGTAGTAGAATAGGTAAGGCAAATCTCACCAATTTCACAATTCTGCTTCTAATCCTACCTCGATCAAGCCTCTTCACCTCTCTAAATTTCAGTTTGCTTGTCTGTAAAAGAAAGAGGTCTACTCTTCCCATCTCAGCAGATTTTCAAGGATTCAAATGACACACATGTATATAAAGCCACATTGAGGATTTTAAGAATCTGCCTTCCAATGCAGGGGACGCAAGTTCGACACCTGGTCAGGGAACTAAGATCCCGCGTGCCGCGAGGCAACCTGGCTTGCGTGACACGAGTAGAGGAGCCCGCACACCACAACAGAGATGCAGCGCAGCCAAAATAAAATAAATAAATGAAAGCACGTTGAATTTCTTAATGGGAATGGTATACGTTGCTTTCACACCTGTTTCACTTAACTGAGTCTCGTTTCTTCGAAGTCAGTGATTCCCAACCCTGTCTGCACAATTAGAAGCAACCAGAAGCTTCTAAAAATCCACATACTCAGGCCACAACCCAGACCAATAAAATTAGAATCTCTAGGAGTGGACCCAGACTGAGTACTATTTTTTTTTCTCCCCATTGATTCCACAGTCCACCTATGTCAGGGAATAAAATATTTCTCAAGCTTGCCCGGTGATCAGGAGCCCCAGAGACCCACCGTAACTACAGAATCAACCCTTCATGAAGGCACTGGGAGTCTGCATTTTCAATAAGCACCTCCAGCTGCCTTTTCTCAACAGACAATTATGAGAAATACTGTGTTGAATCATAGTCTGAGAGTTAGAAAGGATATCATCTAAAATCTTCACACTTGGTTCATCTCTAAACCATGGGAAACGTTATGAATTTTATGAACAGAAGACTAAACGTTTGAATAGTGCGGAATAAAATAATAAACTCAAGTTGTGGTGTGCACAATGGGGATGGAATAACTAAAATTTTCCCCTACAAAAGATATATATTGTACAGCTCTATAAAACCTAAGTTATTACTTTTAGCTCTCATGGGAAAGTGAGGCAGATCAGCTTTAATGTAAATAACACGGAGGCAAGTTACTATGGCAAACCTAAAGGGAAAAAAAAAAATCAACTGCTGATATCCAAGTTGCAAAACACAGCTCAATTCTAATTGTGCATTGCAATAGATAATTCCACTCCTCCTCACTGATTTAAAGCATCAGACTCTGCCAGAACCACTGATCCGTCAGTTCCCACTGAACATTAGCCCATTGCCTTTGAAAACTTAAATCTTCGAGAATCTCATTTCCTCTGGGGCCACATCCACTTGCCTGACTAAGGTAGCTAGCTCTAAAAGCTTTCCTCCTTCCTGTTTCCTGCACTGAGTCCTGCCTTTGTCTCAGCTTTGTTTGAGCGGTAAATGCTGTCACTTTTTAGAGACTATGTTTAATTCTGAGCTTGTTAAGACAAAAGATAATGGAAATTGACTTTAATTAACATATACGTTCAGAATATTTGCATTTCCTTTAATGGTTTTATAAAACTTACTTCCAAACTTCACCAGATGAGGCATTTGAGAATAATGGTGTGCAATCTGGTCTGAATCTAATCTTTAGAAACTATATCAACTTGTTCTATATAATAATGCTTGTTTTAATGTGCATTCACTGTGCTCGTTTCGTTGAATTTGCATTTATTTTTGATAAAGTGCTTTAAAAGAATCAATGTAGCCTAACTTTTTGTGATGTGAAACAGTGACACAGTACTGCTTCATTTGTTCTGATTTGGTGGAAAGTTCTTAGGATTAATAAGAGGATGTGTTGTAAATACTTGGATTGGCATGCCCTATAGAAGAGCTGGTGGAGAAGGCAATGGCACCCCACTCCAGCACTCTTGCCTGGAAAATCGCATGGACGGAGGAGCCTGGTGGGCCGCAGTCCATGAGGTCGCTAAGAGTCGGACACGACTGAGTGACTTCACGTTCCCTTTTCCCTTTCATGCATTGGAGAAGGAAATGGCAACCCACTCCAGTGTTCTTGCCTGGAGAATCCCAGGGACGGGGGAGCCTGGTGGGCTGCCGTCTATGGGGTCACACAGAGTCGGACACGACTGAGGCGAGTTAGCAGCAGTAGCAGCAGCATAGAAGAGCTGGTAGGATTACAGAGGTGACCCCCAACTCTTTAGCTGAGTCAGCACATGGTACCTTAAATAAGAACGCAGTCGTGGGTATCCTCCCCATCACTGGGCTTCTCTAGGATTTTATTTTTTATTTTTTGTATTTTGTGTGCTTTGTTGAATTAGCTGTGTTATGTTGTGTGTTGGAATGGAGAGGGCATTTTTTTAAAACTATTTTAATAAAAATTAAATTATCATTTTATTTTAATAATAAAAGAATAATTTTGATTTTATTTTTTAATTTTCAAAAACATTGCTGCTGTTGCCCTTTCCCCACTGTCAGCCCAGTCTCAGCCCACAGTCATGGATCACAGTCTCGTTGTGGCAAAGGGGCTTGCATAACTCAATGAAGCTGTGAGTCATGCCATGCAGGGCCACCCAAGATGTACGGTCATAGTGAAGAGTCCTGACAAAACGTGGTCCGCTGGAGGAGGAAATGGTGACCCACTCCCGTATTCCTGCCTGGAGAACCCCATGGACAGTGGACAGTACCTGAATATTCACTGGAAGGACTAATATTGAATGAGACTAAGCTCTAACACTATGATTACATGAGGCAAAGAAAAGACCCTGATGCTGGGAAAGATTGAAGGCAAAGGGAGAAGGACTGACAGAGGGTGAGATGGTTAGAGAGCGCCACCGACTCAACGGACATGAATTTGAGCAATCTCCGGGAGATACTGGAGGACAGAGGCACCTGGCGAGCTGCAGTCCATGGGGTCTCAGAGTCAGACAGTGACTGAACAACAAGTACACAAGCTAATGTACAGTCATTGCTCAGAGGATGCCAGTTGTTATTCTGCTCAACCTGCTGTAACAAAGTAGCTCCACAGACTGAGTGGTTTAAACAACAGAAATGTATTGCCTCATAGTTTTCAAGACTGTAAGTCCAAAGTCTAGATTTTGGCAGGGCTGGCCCCTTCTGAGGACTGTGAAGGAAGGATCTGTTCTAGGTCTCCTTGCCTTTTAGATGGCTGTCTTCCTGTTCACATGGCTTTCTGCCTATAAGTATGTTTCTGTGTCCAAATTCCCCTCATTTTATTAGGACACCAGTCACATTGAATTCATGCCACTCCTAGGTGGTACTAGTGGTAAAGAACCTGCCTGGGAATGCAGGAGAAGTAAGAGACGTGTGTTCGATCCCTGGTTTAGGAAGATCCCCTGGAGGAGGGAAGGGCAACCCATTCCAGTATTCTTGCCTGGGAATCCCGGGGCCAGAGAAGCCTAGCAGTTAAAGTCCATAGGTTGCAAAGAGTCAGACATAACTGAAACAACTTAGCAGCACTGGTGATGTCATTTTGATTAAATTACCCTGTCTCCAAATAAGATTATCCACTAAGGTATAGGGTTAGGCCTCACCTTATGAATTTGGAGGGTGGCGGACACAGTTCAACCCACAACCTCAATATTATACGTGATTTTTTTCAATGTTTGTTATTATCAAATTATAACTGAGAAATGTGAGTAAGTTTATTGAAAGGAAATCTTAATTATTGTATTTCTATGTAAAAGGACTTTGGGCTTCCCTAGCTCAGTAGTAACGGAGAAGGCTATGGCACCCCACTCCAGTACTCTTGCCTGGCAAATCCCATGGACGGAGGAGCCTGGTAGGCTGCAGTCCATGGGGTTGCAAGGAGTCAGACAGACACAGCGACTAAGCAATAGCAACAAAAACGGGACTTTACTGGTGTATCTGAGCTCTTTTCTGCAGGTAAGTGTGGATGTCCCATGGTTGGGGAAAAGATTGTATGACAGATTAACTGTGGATCTCTGCCTGATCTATAGTTGTTTTCAGGTGTACACTGAACTGAATTTATAGTCTTGGTTTCAGTGCTTCTGAGAGTCAAACTCTAAAATAAAAGCTACATCCTATTGAGTAAAATTTCTCTTTTGATTATTGGGAAGCTAAGAGGGTGGAAAGACCAATGCCCTCCTTGTATAGATGAGAAGATGGACACCTCTAAGGGAGCAGGAAGGCTAAGCAGTAGCAGCCCTAGAATTAGACTCGTAATTCCTACTTTTTTTCTTACCACTTCACACTCCATCTTCCACACCAGGTGTCTCCCATCTTATCCCCATCTTTCAAAACAACTCACTGTTCACTAACAACATCTGACTTTCCTTCATTCAATTAAAAACAATCAATGAATCCTAATAAATTTGCTAAGTAAGTACATTATTAATGCCCACAAGCAGGATGAGAATTCTGAGGAATGCCTAAGGTTACCATTTTCTCATACCCATCAAGCCAATATATATATACGTGTGTGTGTGTGTGTGTGTGTGTGTGTGTATCTGATTTGTATAAGTTGTATTAATAGCTTTCTTTACTCTTCAGATTCAGCTTTTCAGCTGAATCTTCCCTTACGGCCATACTTATATGTTTCAAGGCAGAAAAAGTTTTGTCGGAGATGTCCAGCTTGTGGCCATTAATGATTACTCTTACAAACAAAAGAAGAAAGAGGCCTTTACCTTCTCTTTTCTACCAAGCCTCGATTAACGCGTCATTAATGCATTAATCTTATAACTGACATATAAAGTTTGGATTTTAGAAACTGCCTGCCTAATTCAGCCGATGGAACTGTGGCCTTGGCAGTGGGTTGCCCAAAGCCACTCTAGTGAAAGAGATCTGGGGATAGGTCTCTTTATGCTCCATCCAGAATTCTTAACGCCCCCATATGATGCTGCTTAATTGTTATTTAGCACATGTGTAAGCTAGTGGAAAATTTAATCTGTCTTTCCCTATGAAGATAAGAGAAACAGTAGTCCTAGTGTTCATTGGTGGGAGACTTTTCATTACGCCACACTCATTAATGTTAAAGAATAGACTGTGTTTTCTAAATATGTAATTTACTGTGACTATTTTCTAGCTCTTCACTAATGTTTCTGTCTGTTTGTCTGTCTACTCTGTTGTATCTGACTTTCTGTGACCCCATGGACTGTAGCCCGCCAAGCTCCTCTGTCCCTGGGATTCTCCAAGCAAGAATACTGGAGAGGGTTGCCATCTTCTACTCCAGGGAAATCTTCCCAATCCAGGGATCGAATTTTTACCTAAACTTATCTGTATCTGCTTCTATGGGGAAACACACTGACTTTTAATATTTTGAAGTTGTATGTAAAACGTTGAAAATTTTCATTTAATAGTCTTCAATTTTTGTCCTCAGATTGTTTTGTAAGTTAATAGTTTCTTTTAACCTCTTTTCAGGGTTATTAACTTGGGTTAAACTATATTAAGCAACTGCTATCTTTTTTGTGTGTGTGAGTCTAAAATCCTGGTGGATGAGCCAGCCCTACAGAGTGTCTCGGAACCAAGCGTGCTTTGAGTTGTAGGCAGTTCGTGCTGTGGGAATGCTAATTGTAGAACATTAAACTTATCGTGTTAAATTGATTTCTGGATGTTTCTCTGTGGAAGTCTTGGAATAGTCCTCCCCTTCCTTTCCTTGAGCCAAGAAAACTCTGAACCAGAACAATTCAATTTGTGGAAAAACTCTAATCCATGAAACAAACACAGTGCTAAGATAGATGGGGGGAGGCGGGCAGCAAGGGGCGGGGGGAAGGGGAGACAGGAACATTTTGATCACTTTTGCATGTTACTAAAATATCTGAATTTCTGTTTCATTGCTCTGAGATGTATTTACAAGCTTTGTTTCTGAGGAGTATTTGCAAGCTTCATTCTAAAGCCTGGGAACTTCAGGAGCAAAACCTTTTGAGCCATAGCTCTTGTGTTATATGTTAAGCATTTGGAAGGAACCCCAAGGAGGCCTCAGGAAGCAGTTACTGCCTCTTGACTTATCATCCTGAAGGCGATTTGTTTTAAAGTTGATAATCCCTAGAGCTACAAGAGTGTCCCACATCTGCCCCGAATTGAAAACAGATTCCTATTAAGAGCCTTACATCAGCGCTGCGAATTCATTCGATCTGAGTCAGAAAGGAAGTTGGAGAACATTCGAACGTATGGCCTGATAGCAACACGGCAGCTCCCTTCATGGAGGATCAAGATGGCAGGGTATGTAGGCTGTCTGTTTTTGAAATTTAAGACTGTTTTTCTGTAAGGAAGTATCCTTCTGACCTTTGGGCAGGAATACTCGGGAGGGGACCGTGGTAGCGAACAGCTATGAGATAACTTGGTGGTGGGATTTTCAAGGCCATTGATGAATCGATCAGAATTCCAAGAGACTGGGAAGCCTCTGCTGTCTAGAAATTCCTCTGCTAGGTTTTGTGTTTTTGTGACTTACCATTTATATAAAATACATTCAAAAATTATGTAGGTATTTATGTAAAATTCTGCCCCCAAGACTCTAAAACAATTCTGTAAGCCAAGAAAAGTTTTTACTGTTTAAGAGCCAGAGCTTTTCCACCCTCGGCTTATCTATGAAATTATCTGAAAATATTTCCTCACATGCCAGGAATGAAGGATGGAACTCTGAACTTCATATTCCAAGCCTCAGGGGACCAGGACCATCTGATTAACTTTTTAGCATTTAATATCCTACTGAAGTCTTCTCAGCTGGCTGAACAACTTTTTCCCTTTCTTTTCTGTGGAAACTATTATATAATGTGTGGTTCTTTTTCTTCTAAATTAAAAAGGAGATCAGATTTGCTCATTAAAACTGATTAAAGGAAAAAGAAGGGTACAGGGGTTGTGAACAAGGGTCTGAGGGCCCCATGGCTTGAGGCATGGATTCTGAGCTACGCTCTGCTCCCCTCGCCAAGCCCTCCCCACCCCCTGCCTGGCTCCCGAGGTCCTTCTGGCTCCTTTTCCAGGTCTGGACTGGGCTTTGGGGAGTGGAGGAGGCCTCTCAGGTTATTTCCAGAAGGCTATTCCACTCACCATTTTCTCCGAGAAGCTGAGGACAGTACCTAGTCTAAGTGCTATCCAATCGATACTTGTTGAATGAAAATAGAATTGTGGAAGGGAATCCTGGAAGAAGCATCAGTTTGAACATCTGGAGCCCGTGAGCCTCTGTTTGGGTTAATTTCCACTCCCCTCCTTGACAAGATTGACACCAGAACTAAAGCCTAGAAGGTGATGAGTAATTGAGAGAAAAGTGTTAGAATGTCAGTCAGGGCAACTGTGTATAAAATGCGTGATTCCATGGTTATGGTATTAATAAAGTAAAGAAATGAAATATGAGTCTTGAGAGGTAACAATTGCCCTCTGAGAGCATTCAGGAGTCCGAGGAAACTGGTGCAGGAGAAAGTGAACAAACACAGCTGGCCAGCTTCCTCTTGAGCTCAGTACAGACGTGCTCATCAAGTGTTCTGACAGCACAAAGCCTGTTCCTGTTACACGCGCTTCCCCCAGCTTCAGAAACAATGTATTAAGGGCAGCCCAGTTGGCAGGTAAGATATTCAGTCCAAATGCCAAAATACTGTCCCCTCTTGACTGGCTGCCCACAGTTCTTGAAAGAGGGAAGGTATTTTGGATGCCAAAAATTGAGTGCAAACTGTGTCATGGGACTATGCCCTCTTAATCCCGGCAAGACAGAGGCTCCCTTTTAGAAAAGGAAGCACATTTGGGTTTTTGTGCTGGAGGATGCAAAAGATGTATTGATCAACTCAGACAGAAAGAGGAATTCTCAGGCTTAGAAACATCGCTCTGTCCCAGCTAAGGAGACTGGCAAATGAGCCTTGAAATCTATAGAAACAGTTCCAGTTCAGATCAGCCTCCTCTTTGGCAGATGATGCTAGGTATAGAGGTATTTATAAAGAGATAGATTTATATATCTTAATTTAACTAACCTATTTAACTTCAATCCCAGAGGGTTGGGAAGAAAATAAAAAGTAGGGTTGCAGAGACATCCAGGTTAAAACTGATATCAAAAATTTAATTACCATTACCTCAAGTAAAATTCACTTCCAGAAGTCTCTCTCGCCACATTTTGAGTAACAGAATAAGCAGGTCTTCATTTAGGGCCACATCTTCTTTCCTTGCCCCATATTTGAACATCAGGCAGGTCTCTAAGGCTGTTCCACCATGCCAAGTCACAAAGAGTTTTGTGAACTGTTGTTTAGAATTCAGAACGCATTATTCCCCAGAAACAAGGTTAGGATCCCAGCTCAAGTTCTGAATGCAAATTTACCCCCAAATATAGAGAATCTGTTAGAAGTTTCTGGAAATGGACAGAAAGAACATCTATTATTTATTTTAAGGGCGTTGAAGAATAAATTTTACAATGAACTGTAATTTTTAATGATATAATTTTACAATGGACTGTAATAACGCTTTTGAGAGCATTTTTAATATCCTTGAAAATTAAATTCTTGGCCTTGCACACCAGTCCTTTCTTTATCTAAACCCTAACCACCTATCCTTGGTGCTTTGTCTCCTCTTTTGAATGATACTCTAAGTTGGAATCCTAGCAAACAATTTTCATGTACTTTTCCACCAACAAGGTTTTTTTGGGAGGTCTGGAATATCCTCCTCCACGTTTGGTTTCTGGCAAACTCTTGATCAACTCAAACATTAACAGAGTTTAAACCCCTCTGTATTGCCTCAGACTCCTATTTCTCTCCTCCTTTGGCACAAGCCCTTCTGAGAAAACTTTGCCCAATTTCAAATGGTTCCTTCTCTGACCTTCTAAAATACCAGAGATCCTAGTTTGAGAAGTTTCCCCTAGGAAGAGTTAGAAACGCTCCCGCCCACCTCTCCTGCATTTTTCTTAGACTTTGTAAGAACCACTACGTGTTAATGTTAACCCCAGTATATTGCAAATTTTATTTATATGTTGTTCCTTTCCCTAGACTGAGAATTCCTTAAAGATAGGGGCTCATTTAGGACTTATTACAATCCCGGGATATACTAAACAGTTAATAAAAGTATAGATGGATGAATGGATGGATATGTGATTGGATGGATAGAGAATAGAGAGATGATTAGGAAGATAGGTGGATGAAAGGATGGATGGAAGAGTGAGTTCTGTATAAATAAATGGTTGGTTTATTTAGAGGACAATGAAGAGCTATATGGAAACTTCTATGTTCTGAACGGGATTTTTTGTTTCAAGGGCATGATAGTAGTGAAATTTGACCATTATTATTTTGTATATTATTATGGTTATGTAAAGAAGGGATTATGAATAGTGTACCTGCAGCTGATGTGGCTCCCAACGCAAGCAGATGGAGAATAGAATTTGGAATAAGAATGCATGGGTTCTAACTCTAGCTCTCTACTTCCCAGTTATGTGGTGTTGGTATATTATTTACCTCTCTATTTTTGTTTTTCTTCATCTGTAAGATGGGAGATAATACCTACCTTCAAGGAGTTGCTGTGAGCATTAAATGATAATCTAAAAGCTTTAGTCTAGTGCTTAACCCATATGAGGTAGAAGGTAAAATGGTAATAAAATATGGATCTGAATCTGAAATGGCAGACATAGAGCTTTGAATGCAGAAGGAATCTAGGCCCCTCCTATCAAGCCTTGGACTCTCTCATTTTTCAACTCCCCCCTTCATTTTGATGTAGTTTGTCAACAACATAATTCAACCTTTTATCCACCACTTCCCTTGTCACTTGGGTAATTAAAAATAAGATAAAGTAAATTTGAAAGTGTGAGAGAAAAGAAGAGGGTTCACGGGGGTCGTGAGTATCACAAAAACATTTTCCAAAGCAGAGTTAAGTAATCTCTGATGGAGGAAGAGGGTATATTGTACATGCAAAATAAAAAAAGAGGGGATAAGGAGCAAGATGTTTAATGGAGCTGGCTGCAAAGTGAAAGGATGAGAACTTGCATTATTGGGAAATTGCATTTCCAGGGTTATAAAAGGAGCAATTGCCAGTTTAACATACCTACAAATGCACTCCTATGCATCTGAAACCAAAAAGCACCTTGTGTAATTTCAAATACGTCACATAAATAATAATGATAGTAATACACTCTTAACTGACACTTAATATACCACTTACCAGGTGCTAGGCACTATTCTTAACTCTTTAGACATATTAGCTCATTTGATCCTCACAAAAACCCAATGAGGTAGATACATAAAATCCTTGTTTTACTGATAAGGAAAGTCAATACACAGCTAGTCACATAACTGGCATGTGTGGGAGCCAGTGCTTGAACCTAGGCAGTCTGGTCCCAGAGTCTACACAATTACACATGAATGTACCTGCAGCTGACGTGGCTCCCAACACAAGCAGGTGGCCAGTTCAGCCACCATGGTCAGCAACACTGTTGAAAACAACTTTGGTCACCATCCCTATGGATAGACTTTTCAAAACATAATTCTAATGCCTGAAGAGTTCGAATGATAGAATTTTATAACGTGGAGGAACATTTAGTTCATTATGCCCAGACCAGCCAGCTGATTGGGCTGAGAATTTCCAGTAAGTCAGCCTCGGGGACACTGATCAGAATCTCTGGGGACCAACAAGCGATGACAGTTAGATGACCTTAGCTACCCTCATAGCACTGCAGTGTCAGAAGGACATCATCTTTGTTCCAGATAATATCCAAGGAATTTGAAAGAAATTTTTCTTGAGTTAGGTTGACACCCCAATAGTTTTCCAAATATGAAAATAGATACAGATGTGCTGTCTTTTTTTTTAAGAATCATCATTTTCTAAGATATTTGTGTATTTATTTGACTGCACCAGGTCTTAGTTGAGGCCTGAGGGATCTTTGATCTTCATTGCAGCATATCAGGTCTTTTAGCTGCTACATGTAGGGTCTTTAGTTGTGGCATGTAAACTCTTGGTTGCAGCACTTGGTTGCAGTTGGGATCTAGCTCCTTGACCAGGGATTGAACACAGGACCGGCTGCATTGGGAACATGGAGTCTTAGCCACTGGACCACCAAGGAAGTCCCAAGAATCATCTATTTTTTGACCTTTAAAAAAAAGTAATAAAATATACAGTTTGTGAGCATTCCTAGACTGAATTTGACAGGTCCACGTTCTAAAATAATTCCATTACTCAAATTGCTATGGGCAATTTGATTCCATTTTCTCCTATCAAAGATAGGAGTCAACTATCTTTGACAGTCAACTAATTAACACTTTTAACAAATTTCACAAATTCTGATCCAAGGATGTGTTAGGCAAGCAGAAAGAATGTAATTCTCCCTTTTCCTACCTGTTTGAATTATTATAAGCATTTCTACAATTAATAAAGTAACTATGCAAGTGCCGTAAAGTTATCTATTTCTCTGGCTGTTTTAGTCATTTCTATTTTAAGCCATTTGGCATGCCCCACTGATGTTTTAGGGAATAGTTTTTGAATGAATAGGTAGGTCAGCTTATTGGAGAAGTTGCCAGAAGTTTTGCCTGCCCCAAATACATCCACTTAATTACCCACCTGAGTTCTTTCCTTTGACTCAAGAGAACAAGAGAAAATAGCATTTGATACCTAGAATCACAAAAATAGGGAGCCAGGAGGACCTTTGTCTCTTCCTTGAATGGTAGTCAGGGGAGAGGAAAGAGGAAAAGAGGGAGGGGGTAGTAAGTGGATTGCTTTGGCTTTTGTCTTCGTTTTTCCTCATCACAGTCTGGTTGGAGAATATCTTATGTAACATCAGTCCCCTTTGGAGCATTTCTACATCCGTTCAGGTGTCCTGGAAGTAAACATTAAATTAAATTAAAACTTAATTTAATTTAAACTCAGAATAAAAGTCTTTACATAAACTGACTAAAAAGAGCCTAACTATTCAAAACTAGGTCAGATAGAAAAAGGCACTTTCAAGTGTCCAAAACAATCCCATCATTTTTTAAAAATCCTGCAAGCTCAAGCAATACATAATAGAAATGCAAAATTAAGTTAGATGTGCCCTTCAAGGAATTAATTTTTTTTTAATCATCAAACGGCTGCAAAATGCCAATAAAATACAGGACACTAAAATGAGGTCCAGATTCTCAAACAGGGGTTGAATTTTAAGCAAATTCTTCAGTGAGCAAGTAGATATTTCAGAAACTGATTTTAGACCAATCAACTACCTGGCAGGATTTTTGTGAAACTAGGATGAGATTTAATGAGTTTCAGTCTCCTAGTCCAATAGCACACAGTGAACAGTTGATAATATTTTGCTAAATGAATACTGAAGAATTATTTTGTTTAATTTCTTTTATTTAAGCATAGTTGATTTATGCTGTTAATTTATGTGTTAATTTATGCTGCACTGGAGAAGGGAATGGCAACCAAAGTGATTCAGTTATGCATATGCATATATATTCATTTTCATAGTCTTTTCCATCATGGTTTATCAGAGGATACTGAATATAGTTCTCCATGCTATTCAGTAGGACTTTGTTGCTTATCCATTAGATATATATTAGCATCTGCTACACCAAAGCTCTCGATTCCTCCCTCCCCAACTCCCCTACCTTTTATTACCTCAATAAAGAACTAGATCAAAAGAGTGTCGAAGAAGGACATCTTGGGATAAGAAAATATGAAGAGCAGTTGTTTCCCTCCCCTTGGCTACAAGTCTGTTCTCTGTGAGTCTGTTTCTTCCATAGATAAAATTTGTGCATGCCTGATAAGTCGCTTCAGTCGTGTTCAGCTCTGTGCAACCCTATGGATCGTAGCCCATGGCTCCTCTGTCCATGAGATTCTTCAGGAAAGATACTGGAGCAGGTTGCCATGCCCTCCTCCAGTGAGTCTTCCTGACCCAGGAAACTGAACCTGCATCTCTAAGTCTCTTGCACTGGCAAGCTAGTTCCTCACTAGTGCCACCTCAGAACCAGATAAAGTTCTTTATGTCCTATTTCAGATTCCAAGTGTAAGTGATACGTGTTATTTGTCTGTTTTTCTGACTTTTTTCACTTAGTATGATAATCTCTAGG
Organism: Bison bison bison; assembly: GCF_000754665.1. Classification (NCBI taxonomy): domain Eukaryota; kingdom Metazoa; phylum Chordata; class Mammalia; order Artiodactyla; family Bovidae; genus Bison; species Bison bison. Next base: position 1,516,331 of record NW_011495043.1, on the reverse strand, counting down.
TCCATCAGGTTGCTGCAAATGGCATTGTTTCATTCTTTGTTATGGCTGAGTAGTATTCCATTGTATACATGTCTCACATCTTCTTTACATTCATCCGTTGATGGATGTTTAGCTTGCTTCCATGTCTTGGCTATTGTGGATAGTGCTGCTATGAACATAGGGGTGCATGTGTCTTTTTTGAATTATAGTTTTGGTCTCAGATATATGCCTGGGAATGGGATTACCAGATCATATGACAACTCTATTTTTAGTTTTTTGAGGAAACCTCCATTCTATTTGCCATGGTGGCTGTGCCAATTTACATTCCCACCGACAGTTTTTTGTTTGCACTCTCTCCAATGCTGAATAATTCTCAACTGATGTAGTCAAACCAACTCAGCTATCCTGTTTGGTCTTAGCTGACACTTTAGCACAGGTTATTCCTCAGATTACATAAAAACACCACTTCCTAGAAAGGGCAGATCCCCAGAAAAGAGAAGTCCCAAATTTCTGAAACTTTATTTTTCACCCTTTTACAAAAGAGTAATATAAGAGACATGACTGGGTTGCTCTGAGAATTAAAGGATACCACATTTATCCATCCATCCATCCATTCATTCATTTGCTCTTTTAAAAATTATTGATCATGTGCTTTCAGTGCATCAAGTACTGCTCTTGTGCTTGGGAAATAGAGGTCAACAAGGCAGATGAGGGCTCTGCCTGCATGAAAATTACATTCTCCCACAGAGCTCGTGGCATGTAAGTCCTGGGTCACTGCTGTCACCTAGCACTCAACACCCCCTGGGGTGGGCAGCAGGCTGCCCTGGAAAGAGTGGTCAGTTTGGAAGGCAGATCAGAACCCAGTTGAATCCATGCTCCACGTCCTGTCAGCTGAGTTTCCTGGAGAAACTTTCTGAGCCACAGTCCTTATCTGTAAAGTGGGTATAATAATGCCTACCTTGCAGTGATTCTGTGAAGATGAAATGAGACATACTGAGGTCCTCACTAAACAGTAACCTTTCATTACTTTAATGAAGAACTAGATCAAAAGAGTGTCGAAGAAGAAGGACATCTTGGGATACAAAAAGCTGAGAATCAGTTGTTTCCTCTGAGCACATCCTACAAAAGATATACCTTTTCAACCATTTTTTAAAAAGAATGTTGGCATGGAGAGTATAATAATAAGCATAGAAGAAGCATGATGTCTCATTATACACAGTGCATTGCATTGGACATATGCTATTTGTCCTCCTCCCTCCACAACCCCAGTAAAATGAAAATAAGGGGGAAAATAAAACCATAAGAGCAGCAGTGATGGGGAAGGTGGATTACAAAAGTGAGAAATGCCAACAAAAGTTGGGAAGATTGAGCATAGATTGAGGGAAACGGTAGCAACTCCTGTAGAATACAACGGAGAAAACTGAAAATAAATTACATGGGGTGTGGGGTCTGGAGAACACCCACAGGAACCAGCATATTGGAATCTAAGAAGGTTCTGGGAAAGGGGGCCCCCAATGCTGGGCTTCCAATTTGAGTTCTGGTGGCTCAGTCTTCAGTTCAGTTCAGTTCAGTCGCTCAGTCGTGTCTGACTCTTTGCGACCCCATGAATCGCAGCATGCCAGGCTTCCCTGTCCATCACCATCTCCCGGAGTTCACTCAAACTCACGTCCATCGAGTCGGTGATATCATCCAGCCATCTCATCCTCTGTCGTCCCCTTTTCCTCCTGCCCCCAATCCCTCCCAGCATCAGAGTCTTTTCCAATGAGTCAACTCTTCGCACGAGGTGGCCAAAGTACTGGAGTTTCAGCTTTAGCATCAGTCCTTCCAATGATCACCCAGGACTGATCTCCTTTAGAATGGACTGGTTGGATCTCCTTGCAGTCCAAGGGACTCTCAAGAGCCTTCTCCAACACCACAGTTCAAAAGCATCAATTCTTTGGTACTTAGCTTTCTTCACACTCCAACTCTCACATCCATACATGACCAGTGGAAAAACCATAGCCTTGACTAGACGGACCTTTGTTGGCAAAGTAATGTCTCTGCTTTTCAATATGCTATCTAGGTTGGTCATAACTTTTCTTCCAAGGAGTAAGCGTCTTTTAACTTCATGGCTGCAGTCACCATCTGCAGTGGTCTAAACAAAGAATCATCAGATAACAGGACAAAGCTATAGACATGAAAGACAGCTAAACAGGTGGGGAAGAGGAACTCAGAGGTAGCAGAGAGTTTGAGGGACAGAATTGGACTCTGTGGGGGAGGGAGAGGGTGGGAAGATTTGGGAGAATGGCATTGAAACACGTAAAATATCATGTAAGAAACGAGTTGC
>NW_011495043.1:1492894-1513926 GCF_000754665.1 Bison bison bison | reverse complement strand
GGACAGAATTGGACTCTGTGGGGGAGGGAGAGGGTGGGAAGATTTGGGAGAATGGCATTGAAACACGTAAAATATCATGTAAGAAACGAGTTGCCAGTCCAGGTTCGATGCACGATACTGGATGCTTGGGGCTAGTGCACTGGGACGACCCAGAGGGATGGTATGGGGAGGGAGGAGGGAGAAGGGTTCAGGATGGGGAACACATGTATACCTGTGGCGGATTCATTTTGATATTTGGCAAAACTAATACAATTATGTAAAGTTAAAAAAATAAAGAGTCGGACATGAAAAAAAAGAATTGCATCCAAAGTACACACTGAGGCTCTTTCTGCCATCTTGAAGCCTGCGGAAGCCTGCTGGGAACAGGACTTCTAAAACAACAGTGTATCTAGAAGGCTGTGGTCCAAGGCCATTTTTGCTGGCTATCAGTGGAGTCTCTGGAACCAGAAGGAGCACACAGCTCCTTTGAAAATTGAAGATGTATATTCTCAAGATGAAATTGAATTCTATGTAATTGAGAGATGTGCTTATGTATACAAAGCAAAGAACATAGTAACTCCTGGTCGGAAAACCTAACAAAATCAGAGTTCTCTACTTCAATTTTTAAAAATAAACTGCTTAATTAAAAAAAAAAATCAGAGTAGTCTGGGGGAAGATAGCTCATGCTCATGGAAATAGTGGCATGATTCATGCCAAATTCCGAACCTTCCAGCTAAGGCATTGGACACAGAATCTGTTGCCGTGGGAGCCTGGCAGACTACAGTCCATGGGGTCTCAGAGTCAGACCTGACTGAGCGATTGAGTGACTGAGCAAACATACCCTTCAAAGATTTAAGCTTACTAAAAAGTAAATAAATAGAAGTATGATTTTGTTCTCTTGTGTGTTGTTTATATATATATATATAACACACACATAAGGGCTTCCCAAGTGGTTCTAGTTGTAAAGAACCCACCTGCCAATGCAGGAGACATAAGAGATGCAGGTTTGACCCCTGGATTGGGAAGATCCCCTGGAGGAGGGCATGGCAACCCACTCCACTATTCTTGCCTGGAGAATCCCATGGACAGAGGAGCCTTGCAGGCTAGAGTCCATAGGGTGGCAAAGAGTTGGACATGACTGAAGAAACTTAATACGCACACATATACACATACGCACACTGAGAATGCTCAGTGAGGCGAGAGAAAGAAAAACACATAGAGTAAAAAATAAATAAGTAAATAACTTTCTGAAAACAAAAACAACTTATAAGAGGCTTAGAAGATAAAGTTTAGGAAATCTGCCAAAACTAGATAGAAAAATAGGACAGAATTTAAGGAAATTAGATGATCAGTCCAGTAGATCAAATATCCAAATAAGTTCTACAAAGAGAGAGCTGAAGAAACAAAATGGAAGAAATCAGTGAAATAATAAACAAAAATTTCCTAAAAGAGAAAGACAGGAGTTTCCTGATTAGAGAGACCCATCCAGTACCCCACATAGAGAATAAAGCACATTATTGTGAAATTTCAGAACACTAGGAATAAATAAAAGACCCTAAAGGCTGCCAGAAAGAAAAAATTAGGTCAAATAAGACATCAGGAATCTGAATGGCATTGACTGCTCAACAGTAACCCGAGAAGCCAAGAACAATAATTTCCAGATTCTGAGGTGCAATGATTGCTTAGACTTAGAAATGGTCAAATATGGGGTGGACTGAGAGCATATAAGGGGTCAGATGTTGACATCACTTTCAGCCCTTTCAACAAGCCCCTGGAAGACTTGCTCCATCAAATGAGAGAATAAGCAAAGCACTATCAACCCAGAATAGGACTCCAGATGGAACAGATAAACAAAATAGAGAAACAGAACTGACAGATATACCAATGGGTTCTGTTACAATGTAGGGTGTTCTATACTCTGTTAGAATATTTGGAGCAGAATAATGGGCAAATACATAGAAAAGTAAATAAATAAAAAAACTCCAAGAGAGGAAAAATAATGAAAAAAGAAAATACAATTATAGTACACAATATGACACAGTTATGAACAATATTCATTCAGTCCTGACAAGGAAGCACTGAACACTAACAAAACCATAAATTAGAATGTAAACGTGGTGGCCGTGGAGGTGGACCACTCAGACGTCCCTTCGAAAGACAGCTTGCTTTGGGGAATGTATCCCTCCTTGGGGACCCACTGTTGTCTTCAGGGAAGGCCTGATCTCCTGGGTTCCCAGCCAGTGACTGAGCAGGGGAACCAGCGCTGGCCATGGATACATAGTGCAAGACTTCTGCACTGAGCAGTCTGTATTCTGGGTCTCAGCATCAGCCTGGCCTTGAATTTCTTAGAACGACCCTGCAGTCTAAGGCTCTTCCTTCCCAGTCTTCCTTCTTTGCCCCTCTCCTTCACGGTGTCAGATTGGCCCTGGAACCACCACCTTTATCTTGTTCGTTTCATTTTTTTTAAATCTAATTTTGTGTATTTATTCATGTGTTCATTTTTTGGCTATGCTGAGTCTTGATTGCTGTGAGCAGGCTTTCTCTAGTTGTGGTGAGTTGGGACCACTCTTTAATTGCAGAGCCCAGGCTTCTCACTGCAGTGGCTTCTCCTCCTGTGGTGCATGGGCTTAGCTGCCCTGTGGTATGTGGAATCTTTCCAGACCAGGGGTTGAACCCATGTCCCTGGCACGGGCAGGTGGGTTCTTAACCACTGGACCACCTTGGAAGTCCTATCTTGTTCATTTTTAGTGCTTCCTTGTTTTCTGCTTCTCAGAGAACCCAAGCTAACACAGTCATTATATTAGGAGGGTTTTAAAAAAGGAAAAATGAGGGGGGTAAGGGAAGGAGGCAGATTGGAATGTTAAATCATCATCCTTCATATTAAGAAATCAATAGATAATATCTGTATGTCTGTAGTGGGGGAAAAACCTAAGAAATAGCAGGATAAACACATAACTTAGGAACAGTGACAACAATGCCAGAAACAAGTAAATAAAATAACTAAAGGAGCTAACAGTGGTTATGTTAGGGAAGGAGGGGTGAAGAAGGGAACTGTATGGTTGAGGGGGAAGACGAGTAAGGCCTTGACTTGATAAGTTTTGCTTATTAATCTCTGCCTAATATTATGAAATTAAAAATCATATACCTGTATGAAAGAAAAGTGAAAGTGAAGTCGCTCAGTCACGTCCAACTCTTTGCGACCCCATGGACTGTACCCTGCCAGGCTCCTCCGTCCGTGGAATTTTCCAGGCAAGAATACTGGAGTGGGTTTCCATTTCCTTCTCCAGGAGATCTTCCCAACCCAGGGACTGAACCCGGGTCTCCAGCACTGTAGGCAGACACTTTACCATCTGAGCCACCAGGGAAGTCCTGTATACATATACATATATATCAAGCATAGATACATACATATATCAAACATCTTTAAATATATTTTAAAATATGTAAATATATATCAAACTATATATAGTTTAAATATATGTAAATATGTATTTAAAGTATATAAATATACTTTGAGTTGGCCAAAAAGTTCGTACGAGTACTTGTGCAGCATCATATGCAAAAATCTGAATGAACTTTTTGGCCAATCAGCGTACGTATTTTAACATTTGATCAAGATTGTGGTGTGGAGACGTGGGGCCTTTTGTTTGTTTGCCCTCTCCTGAATCTATGGCAAGCCTAGACCTCCCCTCAGCTGCAGCCTCTGCTTCCAAGCGTAGCTCATTTCTCTGAGTGCACACCCAGAGGTGTATCCAGCATTCGACAGTTAGAATAGGAAAAAGGCCACCGCCATTCTGGACTCCTTTTTCCTATTCTAACTAACCTCCAGGAAGCAAGGAAAGACACTCACGGATCCCAAGAAGGAAAACTGAAGAGATCCAAACCAACTGTTCCCCAGCTCTCTCTGGGGACCCCACTCCACAAGGCTTATCATATGCTTGCAGCTCAGCCCAGGTTGACTTCTTTCTTACTCTGAGCTGTCAGCAGCTAGTTAAATCCGCCAAACCCTTTCCTCCCCGGGTGACTGACGGGGCTGAAGAAGGAGGCGGAGGCATGAAGAAGAAAGAGGAGGGCAGAGCAGCTCCCCACCCCCGACCCTCCCCGACGACACACACAGCTGTGACTCCTGCCTTGCGGCCACCTGGGCCCAGAGACAGCTGCCCCAGAGGCCCCTGGACTGCTGCCACATACCTTCCTCCCATGGCACTCAGGCTGGGTGGAATGTGGGCAGGGACACTGTGGGGAGGCAATTGTGTGAGTGAGTGTGTGTGTGTGTGGATACACACCAGAGAAACCTCACACCATCACCTCATGTGACCACAGTTCTTCTCTACATTGGTGTGTACCCACCTGGGTCTCCTACTGGGCTTTCCTCATCTCCATCTAGTCTTGGAGTAGGTGACACAAAACAGGAGACACCGAATTGTTTGGGGACCAGGAACTCCAGAATGCCCTCCCATAACCCCGTGAGTTATCTTGTCAGTAGCAGCACATTCTTTAGGCCAAGAGCCAAAAGTCATCCCAATTGCCAATATAGGAACCTACCAGAAGACTTTTCTTAAAGGTTTTTATTCTGTACTGGGTATAGCTGATTAACTGGAGAAGGAAATGGCAACCCACTCCAATATTCTTGCCCGGGAAATCCCAGGAACAGAGGAGCCTGGCAGGCTACAGTCCATCGGGTCACAAAGAGTCGGACAGAACTGAGGCAACGAAGCATGCTGCTGCTACTGCTGCTGCTAAGTCGCATCAGTTGTGTCCGACTCTGTGCGACCCCACAGACAGCAGCCTACCAGGCTTCCCTGTTCTTGGGATTCTCCAGGCAAGAACACTGGAGTGGGTTGCCATTTCCTTTTCCAATGCAGGAAAGTGAAAAGTTGAAGTGAAGTCGCTCAGTCGTGTCCGACACCTAGCGACCCCATGGACTGCAGCCCACCAGGCCCCTCCGTCCATAGGATTTTCCAGGCAAGAGTACTGGAGTGGGGTGCCATTGCAACCAAGCATAGCTGGTAACAATGCTGTGATAGTTTCAGGTGAATAGCAAAGGAACTCAGCCATACACATACATGTAGAAGATTTTTGATGACAAGAACCTAAAAAAACAGACAGTGAAAGTGTTAATCACTCAGTTGTGTCCGACTCTTTGCAACCCCACAGACTATAGCCCGCCAGGCTCCTCTGTCCACAGCATTCTCCAGGCAAGAATACTGGAGTGGATAGCCATTCCCTTCTCCAGGGGATCTTCTGAACCCAGGGATCAAACCTACAGGAAGACAACTTTTTCTCCATTTTATGAAAGTAATACATACTGGGAGTTCCTTGGTAGCCTAGTGGTTGGAATTCCGGCCTTTCACTGCTGTTGCCTGGATTCAGTCCCGTCAGAGAACTGAGATTCCAAAAGATCCACGGTGTGCCCCCCACCCAAAAGTAATACATGCTCAGTTGTTTAAACTTAGAACAAGTCCAAAGGGCCGCAGGTGCACAACCCAAAGGTGCCCGCTGTTCGCCTGGCTCTTTCAGTCCTTTGTTTTTCAGCCTCTTTCAGAACTTTGAAATATTATTTCATGCGTAATTTCATTTTCCATTTTTCCACTTAAAATTTCATCAAATGCATTTCCTTATACCCTTAAAAACACTTTGTAAGCATTTTTTTAGAAATTTTATAATATCCCAGCTCACAGATGCAGCATAATTTGCCCAATCATTCTTTGTTAGACTTTTTAAATTACTTCAAGATTTTTAAATTAGAAATAACGTTGTGATGAACCTTTGGCATATAAATCTTTGTCCTCATTTCAGATTATTTCCTCAGAATAGATTCCCAGAAATGGAGCTGCTCAGTCAAGTGGTATGCATATTTTTAAGGCCAAGTAAATCTTTTTTTAGGCAGACTGTGAAAAAGTTTGTTTAATATTTAATAATATTCATATTTTTCATCTGGAAATGTATAAGCCATTAAATGCATGCCGATAGTCTGGCTTAACAAGGCGTTTTATTTATACGTCTAAAGCCATTCTCTACCTGTCACCTACCACATCCCTTCTCTCACCTCCAAAGATAGCTGTTATTCTGAATGTGTATTCTCACAGATTTTTTAATATTTATTTTTATTTAGTTAGTTATTTGACTGCACCAGATCTTAGTTATGACTTGTGGGATCTTTGGTTGAATATATGGCATATGGATCTAGTTCCCTGACCAGGGATTAAACTTGGGGTCCCTTGCATTGGGAACTCAAAGTCATTGCCACTGGATCACCAGGGAAGTCTCTCAGATTTTTTAAGAATCAGAACTTCAATAATGTAGGATGTTGGACTTCCCTGGTGGCACAGTAGCTAGGAGTCCACCTGCCAATGCAAGGGACACAGGTTCGATCCCTGTTCCAAGAAGATTCCCCATTCCACAGAGCAGCTCAGCCCGTGCACCGTGACTGCTGAGCCCGGGAGCTGCAGCTACTGAGTCCATATGCCTTAGAGCCTGTGCTCTGCAACGAGAAGCTCGAACGCCACAACTAGAGAGGAGCCCCCACTCGCCGCAACCAGAGGAAGCTCGCACACAGCGTAAAGTACATGATAGATGATCTTTTTAAAAAGAATAAGGTATTTTGGTTCAAGAATAAGAGAGGACAAGAGAGAGGGGTAGGGACGAGGAGAGAGAAGGAGCAGGAGACTGAGAGACGGAACTGAAGAGAGAGACTGATTTGTTTCGCCTTGGACCGTATTATGCTAGAGTAATTATAAATTCAAGCAGCTTCGTACCCAATCCCCGTTGTACTTACGGAATGCTCATGGGAGGAAGACGTACATGCACACTGAACATACGTGGTACCACCTCCTTCTCTCCCGAGCCAGCCCTTCTCACCTCTCCCCCAACCCCTTCGTGGGAACCAGACACACTTGTTAAACCAGTAGGTAAGGTCTAAAATGGGGCTGCCTGTACTTGAATCCAACCTCCACCAGTTGCCAATCTGTAGCCTTAGAAAAGTTGTCCTGCATTTCCAGAATCCCCTCTTTTTTTACCTGGAAATGAGGATGAAGCTAATACACTATCCCCTTACCACAGCTGTGACATGGGTTCAACAGGATAAGCGCCTAGCTCCCTACTGTGTATGTGTGACTTTACATTGTGGTCTCTGGGTGTTAGGGGACCTAAGAAAAGCCATTTCCCAGGATGGTAGTCAGAGGACCCTTTACAAGGTTTAGCTGAGGGCATGGTATTGACATTATCCTTGGTTTTCAGAAAGCCGTGAGAGGCAACACACTTCTCTCTTTTACAATATTTTCCTTGAATCCCAAGATGTCTGAGTACAATTTCATATGGTAATTCTGACTGAAGGTTTCCCCTCTTTCTTTACTTTTCAAACGAAGGAATGGTCTAAGCATCAGTCCACACCTGCAACCCTGAACTTATCCTTTTTTTCACCAATTAGGCCAAAAAATTCCAATGGTTTTCAGTCCATATACACCTAATCAAGGAGGTCGGATGTCTGGATTATAGGTTTGAAGACCTATGATAATCAGGTGCCTCAGATTCTTCATCACCTGAACGTCTGGATGTTTATATGGATCAGAGATGGAAGAGACTGTATGTGATAGGGATTGATGTTTAGTTCTAGCTAAATTTAACAATAATCTAGTGATAGTCAATGGTTGTTAACTTTCTTACATCAGGAACATCTTTTAAAATATGATTATTTTGTTGTTGTTGCACTGCATGGCTTGTGGGATCTTAATTCCCCAACTAGGGATCGAACCCACACCCTTGACAATAAAATCATGACATCTTAAGCACTGGACCTCTGGGAAATTCTCTAAAATATGATGCTTTCCTAAAGAGTATGTTCTTTCTCTTAAAAAAAAAAAAATGCACATTCACATTAGAGGTTTACAAACAAGAAGGGAGTTGAGATTTCCCTGAAGCCAATTCACAGATTCTCCAGTAAGAAATTCTGATCTTGTTAGGAAACTGAGACCCAGAGCAAGACATCCAAGGACTTGCCCCCAGTCACACAAACATATCTCAGCAGAGGCAGCTCTGCTGCCCAGAGGGTGTGTTGCCCCAGGAGCCAACAGCAGGGGGCCCGCAGGGTCAGGTTTCAGGGGTAGGCCAGGAGTGGAGGTGCTGTTTTGCTCAGAGTCTCTGATGCTATGCAGGTGGGGCTGAAGACCCAGAATGCACAGTTTTTCCCCAAAAGGGAAAGGGAAAGGGAAGTTGCTCGGTCGTTTCCGACTCCTAGCGACCCCATGGACTGCAGCCCACCAGGCTCCTCCGTCCATGGGATTTTCCAGGCAAGAGTACCAGAGTGGGGTGCCATTGCCTTCTCCATTTTCCCCAAAATGCCAGTGCAACTCCCAAAACAATACTGTGAGAAGTCTGTTCCTAAGGGCTTCTTAAGCCTCCATGGGATTATGCGAGGGAGGGCAGCTAGTGTGATCCAGTGTGGTCCTTCCTTTATGACCAAGACCCAACAGTGTGGTCTGGGTCAGTGACCCATGAAGCCCTAGAAAATTAGAGATTTTAGGAAAAAATATTTGGAATCTGGTGGCCTATTATCATCTAGCATCCTACCCTGCTTCTGTTGGTGTCCAGTGGCCCCTGCTTTCCTTCTGGATGTATTTCCGATCTTTTCCAGGATTATTTCCAGTTAGCCATGCCCCCTGCCATCTATGCCCTGCAGTGCCCCAATACCCTTCACCAGAGACAGCAGCTTACCCTTTGTGAGCTCTCCCCTTAATTCTGTATGAAATCTATGCTAATATTTTCTTTGAAAGTCTGTGTTTAAAACTATTTTATCTTGGATTTGTTTTCTAAGCAGGTTACTCCATTTCCTGCTTTGTATGCATGTATGCATGTAATTAGGGAGTGAGGGTGTGTATGTGTGTTTATTCCTCTGTTGTTTGCAACACCTCCCAGTTGGAGATCATTTGTAAATTCAGTTAATGAGCATTTAACACATTCCCTTTGATGAAGCTGTTAAATCTGGGCTCCACACTGGCCTCCCACCAGACACCGCCCCCCTCCCAAGCCATTTGTGTTTACCTATTCTCAACTACTTAGTTATGGGTTCTTGTTTGTTGGCGCAATGTCAAACTAACCTTTTGTCCTGTCTGGAACACAGAGAGCTTCGTTTTTGTGAGAAAATGCTTAAATCTGTATTCAAAGCAAGTTTACTTTACGAGTGGGCTTTTATTTTCACCAAGCAAAATAGACTGTAGACAGAACAAACATTCCATGGTCACCCATGTCAGGCATGTGGCAGCAACACATCAGCTATAGCTGTGGGCTTCTGCAAGAACAAATACCAAGCTCATAACCTGCGGGCTCCAGCTGTCAGAGAGTTTTCCTGGATTTAATTATAACTTGATCTCTGAAGAGGGCGTGTGTGTCAAGTGTGCTTTTCAATCACTTAAGAGAAAGCAGAGTGAGTGGCGGGGCTGCCCTGGGATGTGCCCGTGAGATGAGCCTCCTTGCAGCAGAAGATCATGGGAGTCACGCACAAGCCTGTGCCAGTCCCAGAAACACAGCTGGTCTCCTAGGCTAAAGAAGTAAAAAGAAACAGCACACAGGTGTATTTAAATTCAAAACTCAATATAATTAAAAATACAAAAACCGAAGGAAGGGATTGAACTGCATATTCATCTCTACCTGAAACAGGAATAACCTCTCAGAAAAATCCTTCCATGGCTTCGCTTCTTACCCACCATGGATGTGTGCCTCAGGCACCTTTCCCTGACCTCAAGAATAATAGTTTAGTTCTATAATGCCCTTGTTGTTGTTTAGTCACTCAGTCGTGTCCTCTTTTGCGACCCCGTGGATTGTAGCCTGCCAGGCTCCCCTGTCTATGGGATTTCCCAGGCAAGAATACTGGAGTGGGTGGCCATTTTCTTCTCCAGGGGATCTTCCCCACCCAGGGATCAAACCCGTGTCTCCTGCATTGGCCAGCAGGTTCTTTACCACTGCGCCACCTGGGAAGCCCTTTAATTTCCTACCTCTCAGCAAATTCAGCCTCTCGGCAAATTGCACACCAACCCTACAGCCGACACAGACCTACATACACACACACACACACACACACACACACACACACACACCAGTTTGAACCATCAGAAAAAATGTCCTGGTAGCAATCAAATTATAATTTCTCACCTGGTTCTCAGCAGCTGGCCCCAAGTCTGTGTTTCTAAATGGGAACATTCAGGTTGCCCAAGTCATTTACATCAAAGCCTGGTTCCTAACAAAGACCAGAGAGATTTCTCAGAGATTTCATCCTCCAGCCTTTAGTGTAGCAGAGACAGTTACCTGGAGACAGGCAAATCTCTCATGGTGTGCAATCTTTTTATTTTCCTATTTTACTGCGCAAAACAGACAGATACAAAGCTAGCTAGGTTCCGTGGATTATTTGGGTTAATTTCCACCCCAGATCACCTGACGTAGTCCATAATTTGAGAAGTATTTTACACTTTGAGTTAATAGCAGGCAAGGAAGGAGGTGGGAGGTTACCACTGGTGTTGACCCAGGGAGAGGGAACAGTGACTAACCTTATGCAAACACAGCCATCCGCCCATCCGTGTGTAAAGGTGTGATCCTACCTAATCCTCCCTGATTTCAAATGCCTCGCAGTCTCAAACTTAGAGCCCTTAACTTCGTTTTTGTTGCTGTTTTCCTTTCCTGTTGACTTGAGGGTAAAAGGTAGTGAAGTGGTTAGAGGGAGGCCTCCCCCCAGGAATCTCCAGGCCTGTCTGGTGCATTTATCTGGGTGGCAGTGCCACGGAGGTCTTCATAGCAGCCCATGGTAGCCTTTGTCCAGAATAAACTTAAACAGAAGGCTTTCAGGCAAAGATTTTTTTTGTAGCAGATTAGCATCAGAGACATAGATAATTGTGACCTATAGGCTATTGGATTTGAAGACCATCTGAACATAGGAACATAGAAACAAGCATAATGAGTATTATACATTAGGAAATAGGGTTGGATTTGCTACTTCCTTTAATGTATACCCAGAGGGTGATTTGATTTCTATCCTGCCTATGTACACTTGTTATATAGCGACCTTGAGTATAAATGAGAGTCATGAATTCTATGAGGAAAGTCTAAGTTTCAATGCAATGTTCAGTTTTATCTATGGTTGCAACCAACACCCTTAGCTTTTCATCTTTTTTTTTTTAATATTCACAGTTATAATTTATGGTCGCAAAAGTATATAGAATAAAATTAGCAAAGGAAAAAGGCTTGCACGGTGGATGGAGTCCAGAAAAAAACAGGTATGAACATCACCAATATTCCTCTCCCAAGTGGAGTTGAGACAGTGCATATAATTCTTTTGGCAATAACATGTGACAACCTATATGAAATATTGGCAATAAGGGAAGCTCACCCAAGTCTTGGGGCATCTCTAGTTTTCATCTTTGATGCTCAGATATATGGTAAGAATTTTCCTTCTCTCTCCCAGTTGAGAACTGGGAATTAAACTTAAAATTATGGCTATAGATTTCCATGTGTTTTACCAAAGAGATGAAAAGGCATCTTATCTTCCAGACTCTTTTTCTTTACATTATTTTACCCCTACCATTTCTGACATTTTCCTGTCATTCTCCTTGATCAAAATATTACTGTTTTTGATAAACACCCAGGATAATTAGGACAGCTTTTTTGTAGTGTTGATTCTCTTTATTGGTGTTTTTAGAATATCATTTGGCCCATGCAAATTCTTTGAAATGTTTCTCATGTGGAAGAGTGAATATCATAAAAAACGCATGGACTGTGACGTCACATTTTTGGTCCTCCCATTACTAACCTCCACTGGGACATCTTCAGAATGTCTGACCCACGTGGTCAGGTCTGAAAGCCAAGTCACTGGGAGGATCAGCCTCCTAAACACTCTTTCATTCACTGAAAGTCCAATTAGATGGTGTCACATTGAGGGGAACATAGTGTGTTTGTTTTTTTTTTTTCATTTTTTATTTAAATTTTTAATTGCATCTTTTTAATTTTTTTAGACTGCTGTTGTTTATTTTCTGGCCATAGCTTTTGGAATCTTAGTTCCTGGACCAGGGATTGAACCCAGACCCCAGGAGTGAAAGCCTGAGATTCTAACCACTGGACCACCAAGAAATTCCTTTTAAGTGTTTTTTAAATATTGAATAAATCTGAACTTCTGAAATTTAAGGGCCTTTAAGGGATTCCAAAGCTTAAACTATTCTCTCTAACTTTTTGGAATTAAGTTCAAGTTTGTTTAAGTCTTGTTTAGCAAAATTCAGATTATATCAGAGAAGCGGTGGGGGGGAGTTTAATTTTACTAAGACACGCCAAGACTCTGGGTATGGCTGAGAGCCAACACATTTCTCCTGTGGCATGTTTTATCTTGCATTCTTCTCACTAGTTTAAATTATGACCTAACTGGGCCAAAACTGTCCAGTGAACAAAGACTTCTCAACTAAGAGAAAATACTAAGTTTGGAAAGTTTTGTTCTCGTTCAATAAAGAAGCTTTAAAAACAAAGTGATCACTGGTTAAAACATAGTATTTTTGAGTTTCCACTAAGATCAATCTTGTGGCCGCTCTTTGTATTCAATCAACAGAGTTGACATTGACAGATTTGAGAAGTGAGTTTTGACTGTCCTCTGTCTTTTTTTGTTTTAATTGGAGTATAATTGCTTTACAGTGTTGTGTTAGTTTCTGCTGTACAACAAAATGAATTAGCCACACGTATACATATATCTGGAGAAGGCAATGGCATCCCACTCTAGTACTCTCGCCTGAAGAATCCCATGGACGGAGGGGCCTGCTAGGCTGTAGTCCATGGGGTCACGAAGAGTCGGACACGACTGAGCGACTTCATTTTCACTTTTCACTTTCATGCATTGGAGAAGGAAATGGCAACCCACTCCAGTGTTCTTGCCTGGAGAATCCCAGGGACGGGGGAGCCTGATGGGCTGCCGTCTATGGGGTCGCACAGAGTCAGACACAACAGAGGTGACTTAGCAGCAGCAGGAGCAGCAGCATACATATATCCCCTCTTCCTTGGATTTTCTTTACATTTAGGTCACCACAGAGGGTCCTCTATCTTTAATCAGCTAATTTATTCTTTCTTTCCTTTTTTTTAAAATACATATATTTTACTAGGCCTATTTTTTGGGGGAACCGTGCCTTGCAACATGCAGGATCTTAGTTCCCCAATGAGGGATTGAACCCATGCCCCCTGCATGAGAAGCACGGAGTCCTAACCTCTGGATCACCAGGAAAGTCTCTTCCTTCCTGTTTTAATGGCATTTCTTTCCCTGTTCTTTATGATGTGATATTTTCATTTCTACTTGGACTGCAACTCGTTCTTATCTCTACATTGCCTTCCCCAGTGCATTTTCACTTAAATCTGTTTTCTCTGTTTGTAGAATAAAGGGTTGTCTGTGATTAAAGAAATTGCAGATATCAGCATGCAGTAGAGGGAGATGCTTTAAAGGACAGAAAAGTAAAACTTTTGCTCAGTTTAAGGTCTTGAAAGACCCACTTAATAGGTGCAATAGGTCGCTGAGATTATATCTACTCCCATTTCTTGTATTTACCTTAATCCTAATACTTCCTCTTCTCTGAGACAACTCTCTGAGATATGGGGGCTCAAAGGCCATTTCACTTGTGCTCTCTCTGCCCTCTGTTTCACCAGCTAGAGTAGACATCTGTCATTTCTATAATCTGCCCACTTCCATAATCCCTTTTCTGATAACAGCATCCAATTCCTTTGCAGCCTACTATTGCCCACTATCTGCCCACCTGGTCTAGTGGGACTGAATCCACCTCCAGCTCTAAGGGTTGTCCTGTGATGGAGCCCTAGCCATTCACAAGAGCATCACATGCCCTCGGCCTCTCTGCTTGTAAGAGAGGCATAGGGCATTTGCCTAGAAAATTCTTGCCTGGAAAATTACATGGACAGAGGAGCCTGGTGGGCTACAGTCTGTGGGGTCACAAAGAGTAGGACACAACTTAGCAACCAAACAACAACAACAAAACCTTGTTTCCTTTGGAATCCTAACTCTCTAATTACAGTCACTAAAATTCCCCTGCGATGCAGGAGAAGCAAGTTTGATCCCTGGTTAAGGAAGATGAACAAGGAAATGGCAACCCACTCTAGCATTCTTGCCTAGAAAATTCCATGGACATTGGGGTCTGGAGGGCTACAGTCCATGGGGTCGCAAAGAGTAGGACACAACAGAGCAAGTAAACAATAAGGGCCATGGAAATTGTAGTTGAACTCAGTTTTGTTGAAACTACTGAAAAAGAGGTGTTTTATCCTGCAGTTTCTGAGATGGTTGATGTAAGCCTGGAGCTGCTGGTGGCTGTCTTCGTACCATGCAGATATGACTGCCTGAGATTAAATCAGCACAGAGAAAAGCAATACTTAGGGAAAGAGAAACACAGATCCCCCCAAATATTCCTGAGTACTAGAATTCAGCCCTGATATTTCAGTTATAGGATCCAGTAAATCCCCCCTTGGTTTCAAGTGATATGAATTGGGTCACTTGCAACACTGAGCCCCCACACTTGGTCAGCAGCCCAGGCTTAAGCCCTTCCTTCCCCTTCCTGCTTCTGTCTCATCCTCTTTCACATTAACTCCAGCATCACTCTCATCCACAACACTGGAGCTCAGAGAGTAGTCACTTCAAGCCCTCAGCATCCAGGACACCCAGGGAGACAGAAAAGTACAGCTCTGGCAGCTGCCAAAGGAGCCCCTCAGGGCGTGAGTCTAGGAGAAGCAGGGCAGGAGGGGAGGTGTTAGGGGCATTCCTGCAACCCAAGACGCAATGATCCTGGGCTGGGGTTTGGGGAAGAGGGGAGAAGGAAATTCTAACTGTTCAGGGAAAGGATGCAAGACCCACACCCGTGCTGGTCAGTGCGTGTATGATGATGGGGATAGAGGTGATGACACATGGAATCTGGGTACACAGTTCCACATTGATACCCTTTACAGACCTTACAAAACTGAATGTGATCAGGAAAAAAAAACAAAAAACAAACCTAAAAATCTATGTATAGTCAAACCAATTACAGTTATTTACGTGGAATACATCCCATTTGTGCCTAATTACCGTGAGACACCATAATGATTATGTACTTCATTAAGTATGTGTCACATTAATTTAATTTCTTACATTTTATTTGATGACATCTATAAACATGATACTTTCATGCTCTAGGTTCCTGGTTTGTTTGTTAACATGTACAAATTGGTCATCTGCCAACAGCTTTAAAATAAAATATAACGCCAAAACATTTCTACCTGAGGAAATGAGGGACCCCAGACTGGTAAATAAATGGTACTGTTCCTAGTTCCCTTATCACCGGGGAGGCATCACCATCGTATCTTGGGTGATTATGGCCCAGTGAAGATCAGGTGGTAGATAACTTGTCCACATTTGATTTAGGCAAAATCACTTGAAAAGGAATATTAGGAAGACCTTTTAAAAACATGAGAAGTTGGAGAATTCCCTGGCGATTCAATGTTTAGGACTCAGTCACTTTCACTGCAGTGGCCAGGGTTCAGTCTCTGGTCAGGGAACTAAGATCCCACAAGTCACGAGGCTCGGCACCACCCCCCCACCGCCACCCCGCAAAAAAAAAGTGAGAGGTTAATGCAAAGATGAAACTGTGTGGTAGAAGGAAAGTGCAAAGGAGGAACCTCAGTGTTCAGATCTGTAAAATGGGAGTCATAAAGTCCTACCTCATGGAATTGATGCAAGGATTACATGAGAAGATGCAGGATTATCCAGCAAATGCTAGCTATTATCATCTTTAGAAAAATGTGGAGTTCAGCATGAAGGTAGCCTTCCATGAGGAAGATAATCTTATTCTCTGACTGAGTAGATTTTATAGGAAAATTGTGATTTACTATGTAAATATGAGCATAAAACTCCTGTATTAGTTTAAACCACATGAAGTTATTTTTATAGGCCAAAAAATTGTCTGGTTTTGGCAAATTCATGTGATCCAATCTAATATGAATAATGAAGGTTACTTCCTCCCGTCTGTCCATCCTCAGTCAGTCAGTCAATTTAGTCACTCAGTCATGTCCGACTCTTTGCAACCCCATGGACTGCAGCACACCAGGCTTCCCTGTCCATCACCAACTCCCAGAGCTTACTCAAACTCATGTCCATCAAGTTGGTGATGCCATCCAACCATCTTATCCTCTGTCGTCCCCTTCTCCTCTCAATCTTCAATCTTTCCCAGCATCAGGGGCTTTTCAAATGAGTCAGCTCTTTGCATCTGGTGGCCAAAGGATTGGAGTTTCAGCTTCAGCATCAGTCCTTCCAATGAATATTCAGGACTGATTTCCTTTAGGATGGACTGATTGGATCTCCTTGCAGTCTAAGGGACTCTCAAGAGTCTTCTCCAACACCACAGTTCAAAAGCATCAATTCTTCGGCGTTCATCTTTCTTCACAGTCCAACTCTCACATCCATATATGACCACTGGAAAACCCATAGCTTTGACTAGATGGACCTTTGTTGGCAAAGTAACGTCTCTGCTTTTTAATATGCTGTCTAGGTTGGTCATAGTTTTTCTTCCAAGGAGCAATTGTCTTTTAATTTCATGGCTGCAGTCACCATTTGCAGTGATTTAGGAGTCCAAAAAATAACGTCTCTCACTGTTTTCATTGTTTCCCCATCTATTTGCCATGCAATGATGGACCCGGATGCCGTGATCTTAGTTTTCTGAATGTTGAGTTTTAAGCCAACTTTTTCACTCTCCTCTTTCACTTTCATCAAGAGGCTCTTTAGTTCTTCTTTGTCCATCCTCAGTGCCTCCAAATTATGAGAACCATGCACTCATCTGAAGAGACTGACTGAGCTTTCTCCACGAATGCTAAGCAAAGCTAAGAGAAAACCGAGAGAGATCGGGGGGAGAGGCAAGATGTGATTGATCTATTAGGTACTGAAATGCTCTTTGAAATCAAAGCCAAAAATAAGGGCTAAGATTAAGAAAGCCACAGCTTGGGGCATAAGATACGTATTGTGGTTGTTATTTTTGTTGCTGCTGGTCTCCTGGAAACATTTGAAGACTCAGTATAAGGAAAAGGACTGAAAAATCCAGACGTGGCAAAGGAGAGAAGTTTAGAACCAAGAAAAATAGATACTAATATTTAAAAGAACTTAGTTAAATTCTTCCTGAAAAAGAGCGCCTAGTATCTTTAACACTGCTAACAAGATCAGGCAAAAAGGAAAAAAACAAAAAAAAAACCACTGAATAGGGAACAGGAAGTATCTTTGTAAAGTGTACTTAATGAAGTGTCTTTAAGTATTACTTGAGATTAAAAGGTAGTCAGAACTGTCTTCTGTGATGATCTTTTCGTAGAATACAGCTGGAAGAGAGAGTCTTATTTCCTGCCTCTGGGAGCTATATAACTAAGCCATCCAATTTGAATGGTTATCTAATTCATTTTTTGAAAGGTTTTAAACCTTTCTTTTCTGAGTCCTGAGCTTGCCTTTCACCCACCATGGGCAGAAGGTGCAATCCGTCTTCCCCAGATCCCAACCCTGCATCATGCTGGGATATGGACTAATAGAGCCTTCCACAGAAACTGGATTTTCTTTGGTGTATGGATATCATTACAGATATTAGCAACACTCAGCTTTCCATCACATCTGAGTACACTGGCCTGTGGGCTGCGTGACTCAAGCATAGCTTGTGGAAGTCGCCACACCTGGAAGAGAGCTGTGAATGACATTCCGCTCAAACGTTGAGTCTCATGGGAGCTCAGTCACTAAGGATGTGACTCTCAAGCCCAGAGCTGAGTTTGGGCATCTTGTTTCTCTCTCCTGGAAGTTCGCATCAGGGCACAGCTACAAAGGCAAATGATATTTGAATTTCATCAATCATAGGCTCTACGCCAGGCTGTAAAGGGTCCACTGAAATCAATAGGACCCCAGAGTGGAGGATCACATCTACCACGATCTATGACAGTCTGGAAGGGCTCCCTGAACCTGGATGTGGGTACACGCAGAGTGGCCACAGAGCATCTCACAAACACGAGATGATTAAAACCCTATAGGTGGTCAGTAGTGCTGGCAATGACCCTTCAGATGTGCTTAGAACCAGATTGCTCCTGGACTAGTGGGAAGCAGAGAAATCGCTTTGTCTCCTCAGGTGTGCTTCCTTGCCCACAGCAAGGACTCAACAGCCTAAGAAACATCCCTGATGGGGATTACAATTCTATTCAGACAAATGCCATGTTGGAGGACGTGTCATTGAACTGTTTGCTTCTTTTCCTTTCCAGAATGGAAGTGTAGGGATTGTCTTGCAAAGGCTTCAGGGAACCACTTGCTCTGTCTGGACCCTGGGCAGCGCTGTGAGTGGGTCTTTTCTCCCTGCCTGGTACCCCTGCCCTTCTCCACAGCTGCTCCCTCCCAGGCGGTGATGCTGGAGCCCCCAAGCCACCAAATCCCGGAGGGGGAGGGGAGCTTGAGAAACCTTGTTTATGCCGCTGATGGTGGTGGTTGTTGTTTAGTCACTAAGTCACGTCCAGCTCTTTGTGACCCCATGGATCCTCTGTCCATGGGATTTCCCAGACAAGAATACTGAAGTAGGTTGCCATTTCCTTCACCAGGGGATCTTCCCAAACAGGGATCAAACCCATGTCTCCTGCATTGGCAGGCAGATTCTTTACCACTGAGCACCAGGGAAGGTCAATGCCACTGGTGCTAGTCTCCAAATTTTCATTTTTTTTTTTAATTAATTAATTTACTTATTTGGTGCCCTGGGTCTTTGTTGCAGCACACAGAATCTTTTATCTTAGTTGCAACATGTGGGATCTAGTTCTCTGGCCAGGGATTGAACCCAGGCTCCCTGCATTGGGACCTCAGAGTCTTAGCCACTGGACTGCCAGGGAAGTCCCAGGCTCCAAATTTTCTATAATCTGCATGCACCCTGTAGCTTGTCCAAGAGGCAAAGTGAATTAGAATCCTGGGGGAGACATCAGCTAGAGAAGTTCCATGGGTCAGAAAACACTATGCTTTAGAACTGGGCTTTCACATGGCCCTTACCCTTGACTCAACCACACTAGTTTTCCTGGGAGGAAGAAGAAAAGGAAAGGTCCTATTCCTTTGTCAGAACTTAGGAAGTATTTGTTCTTCTTATACATGCAAAGAGCATTAAGATTCATCAGCGGGCAAGAAAAACCTGAGGAATCATTGGCCTAGTTTGGGGCTGAATGTTCCACAGGAAATCTTGTGAATGGCAGTTGGGCCCTTGTCATGGTTCTCAGAAGACCAAGGGGACACTCTGAACACAGATGTCTGCCACAGCTGACTGGCCCCATCAAAGAAGGATGCTCATGTGGCACTGGGAACTCCCATGTTTCCGGAGTGGCTCACTTGGATTTTGCAGAGAGAAATCTAGTTCCATGGCCATGAATTCCTTTGCAGATGTGTTGTGGCCATGAGAGAAGGCAGACAAAAATGCAAATGAGGCTAGGAAACACAGCCAGGAAATAGTCACAGGGCTGGCAATCAAATGGAGACCAGTGGCAGAAGCCAGGAATGGTTGAGACATGGACAGCAAGGTCAGAACTGTACAAATCCTGGGTCCTTCTGTTATTAGATAAGACCTTGGACAAATTACCCAACTCCACCTGATGCGAAGAACTGACTTATTTGAAAAGACCCTGGTGCTGGGAAAGATCGAAGGCAGGAAGAGAAGGGAACCTCAGAGGATGAGATGGATGGATGGCATCACCCACTCAATGGACATGAGTTTGAGTAAGCTCCTGGAGTAGGTGATGGACAGGGAGGCCTGGTGTGCTGCAGTCCATGGGGTCGCAAAGAGTCAGATATGACTGAGAGACTGAACTGAACTGAATTTTTGGAAAGACGTTTGCCTAGAACACAGTCTAGAACATAACTACTTGATATGTGGTGGCTGCCATTACTTTTTTTTTTGCTTCTTTTTTTTTTTTTAATTTTATTTTATTTTTAAACTTTACATAATTGTATTAGTTTTGCCAAATATCAAAATGAATCCACCACAGGTATACATGTGTTCCCCATCCTGAACCCTCCTCCCTCCTCCCTCCCCATACCATCCCTCTGGGTCGTCCCAGTGCACTAGCCCCAAGCATCCAGTATCGTGCATTGAACCTGGACTGGCAACTCGTTTCTTACATGATATTTTACATGTTTCAATGCTATTCTCCCAAATCTTCCCACCCTCTCCCTCTCCCTCAGAGTCCATAAGACTGTTCTATACATCAGTGTCTCTTTTGCTGTCTCGTACACAGGGTTATTGTTACCATCTTTCTAAATTCCATATATATGCGTTAGTATACTGTATTTATGTTTTTCCTTCTGGCTTACTTCACTCTGTATAATAGGCTCCAGTTTCATCCACCTCATTAGAACTGATTCAAATGTATTCTTTTTAATGGCTGAGTAATACTCCATTGTGTATATGTACCACAGCTTTCTTATCCATTCATCTGCTGATGGACATCTAGGTTGCTTCCATGTCCTGGCTATTATAAACAGTGCTGTGATGAACATTGGGGTACACGTGTCTCTTTCCCTTCTGGTTTCCTCAGTGTGTATGCCCAGCAGTGGGATTGCTGGATCATAAGGCAGTTCTATTTCCAGTTTTTTAAGGAATCTCCACACTGTTCTCCATAGTGGCTGTACTAGTTTGCATTCCCACCAACAGTGTAAGAGGGTTCCCTTTTCTCCGCACCCTCTCCAGCATTTATTATTTGTAGACTTTTGGATCGCAGCCATTCTGACTGGCTTCCTCATTGGTACCTCATAGTGGTTTTGATTTGCATTTCTCTGATAATGAGTGATGTTGAGCATCTTTTCATGTGTTTGTTAGCCATCTGTATGTCTTCTTTGGAGAAATGTCTATTTAGTTCTTTGGCCCATTTTTTGATTGGGTCATTTATTTTTCTGGAGTTGAGCTGTAGGAGTTGCTTGTATATTTTTGAGATTAGTTGTTTGTCAGTTGCTTCATTTGCTATTATTTTCTCCCATTCTGAAGGCTGTCTTTTCACCTTGCTAATAGTTTCCTTTGATATGCAGAAGC
>NW_011495043.1:1473780-1492779 GCF_000754665.1 Bison bison bison | reverse complement strand
TCATAGAGGATCCTGCTGTGATATATGTCGGAGAGTGTTTTGCCTATGTTCTCCTCTAGGAGTTTTATAGTTTCTGGTCTTACGTTTAGATCTTTAATCCATTTTGAGTTTATTTTTGTGTATGGTGTTAGAAAGTGGTCTAGTTTCATTCTTTTACAAGTGGTTGACCAGTTTTCCCAGCACCATTTGTTAAAGAGATTGTCTTTAATCCATTGTATATTCTTGCCTCCTTTGTCAAAGATAAGGTGTCCGTATGTGCATGGATTTATCTCTGGGCTTTCTATTTTGTTCCATTGATCTATATTTCTGTCTTTGTGCCAGCACCATACTGTCTTGATAACTGTGGCTTTGTAGTAGAGCCTGAAGTCAGGTAGGTTGATTCCTCCAGTTCCAGTCTTCTTTCTCAAGATCGCTTTGGCTATTCGAGGTTTTTTGTATTTCCATACAAATTGTGAAATTATTTGTTCTAGCTCTGTGAAGAATACTGTTGGTAGCTTGATAGGGATTGCATTGAATCTATAAATTGCTTTGGGTAGTATACTCATTTTCACTATATTGATTCTTCAAATCCATGAACATGGTACATTTCTCCATCTATTAGTGTCCTCCTTGATTTCTTTCACCAGTATTTTATAGTTTTCTATATATAGGTCTTTAGTTTCTTTAGGTAGATATATTCCTAAGTATTTTATTCTTTCCGTTGCAATGGTGAATGGAATTGTTTCCTTAATTTCTCTTTCTGTTTTCTCATTATTAGTGTATAGGAATGCAAGGGATTTTGTGTGTTGATTTTATATCCTGCAACTTTACTATAGTCATTGATTAGTTCTAGTAATTTTCTGGTGGAGTCTTTAGGGTTTTCGATGTAGAGGATCATGTCATCTGCAAATAGTGAGAGTTTTACTTCTTCTTTTCCAATTTGGATTCCTTTTATTTCTTTTTCTGCTCTGATTGCTGTGGCCAAAACTTCCAAAACTATGTTGAACAGTAATGGTGAAAGTGGGCACCCTTGTCTTGTTCCTGACTTTAGAGGAAATGCTTTCAATTTTTCACCATTGAGGATAATGTTTGCTGTGGGTTTGTCATATATAGCTTTTATTATGTTGAGGTATGTTCCTTCTATTCCTGCTTTCTGGAGAGTTTTTATCATAAATGGGTGTTGAATTTTGTCAAAGGCTTTCTCTGCATCTATTGAGATAATCATATGGTTTTTATTTTTCAATTTGTTAATGTGGTGTATTACATTGATTGATTTGAGGATATTGAAGAATCCTTGCATCCCTGGGATAAAGCCCACATGGTCATGGTGTATGATCTTTTTAATGTGTTGTTGGATTCTGATTGCTAGAATTTTGTTAAGGATTTTTGCATCTATGTTCATCAGTGATATTGGCCTGTAGTTTTCTTTTTTTGTGGGATCTTTGTCAGGTTTTGGTATTAGGGTGACTATTACTTTTATTGTTATTGTTTCACAGAAAGGTCTGCACACAGCATGAAACTGCTAATGTCCCATGTTTTAAATAATACTTCATAAATAGCAGTGCAGAGCTGTGAACCTCAGCTTATCTGATCAAATCCTAAGCCTTCATTCATCATGGAGGAAGAGCGTGGAGCAAAAAAATGGCTTGAAAATTTCCACTGCCCTTATATCTTATAGGGTGGAAAAGCACCTGGAAAAGCACCAGATTTCTTTCTAAAGTGGTTCAACACCACAGCAGGGTTTTCTAGCCTCAGCTCTCTGTGCTGCATATTGACATTTACCTTTTCCAAAGAATGAGAGTTAAAATCCACTGCCATAGCTACTTTACTAAAATGCATAGAATCTGGTTCTCTCTTTTGAAACAGGCAAAGGAAAATGTCATGAATGCCTAGTAAGTCCTTTGGGTTAAGAGGACATTGACATACACAGAGTCTTGAGTATTCTTTGTGCTGTGCTAAGTCACTTCAGTTGTGTCAACTCTTTGTACCCTATGGACTGCAGTCCTCCAGCCTCCTCTGTCCATGGGAGTCTCTAAGCTAGATTACTGGAGTGGGTTGCCACGTTCTCCTCCACTGAATCTTCCCCACCCAGGGATCAAACCCACATATCTTATGTCTCCGGCATTGTCAGGCAGGTTCTTTACCACTAGGCCAGGACTATGCTTTGCTTGTGGGTAAGTCCAGATCTACTGTTTCTGTTTCAGTAACATAACAAGAGAGCATTTTGGATCTGGAAGGGTCTGAGGTTGTGTCTAATCCAATGTCTTCACTTTACAGATAAGCAAACAAAGGTTGAGGATATGAACTAAATGAGTCCTAGGTGACCCACTTTAAAGGTGGTTTAAATGTAGCTTTGGGGAAAATAATGACTTTTGATGCCTTAGTGGGGTGGGCAGGCTCATTACAGGCGGTTATCTTGAACCCTTAGAGAAAGGAGCTCTCTGTTTGCACACACGCATGTACACACACACACACACACACACACACACACAATCTCTCCTTACTCCCAATTTTGCTTTGTCCCCAAATTTCAGAGAAGGAGCTGAAGTAAACACATCAACAATCAAGGCATTTTTTGAGCAGAATAGATCCATTATTCTTTGGGTGAGCAGGGTCCAGATTCTCATTTCTCTTCTTAACTCAGCTTCTTCTCCCTTGAGGAGAGAGAGAAATGGAGAAAAACTGCAAGAGCCAGTATTCCGAAACAGAACTTTTCACCTTT
The DNA here is from genome assembly GCF_000754665.1 of Bison bison bison. Classification (NCBI taxonomy): domain Eukaryota; kingdom Metazoa; phylum Chordata; class Mammalia; order Artiodactyla; family Bovidae; genus Bison; species Bison bison. The sequence continues at coordinate 1,490,078 of NW_011495043.1, read as the reverse complement.
TCGAGGACTGATGTACAGGGCAGCCACCCCACACGACAGAGAGACGTTTCCTCAGGGCCCGTGGTTCAGTCAGATTAAGCCGATGGTCAGCACCGCGGTGGAGGCGGGCGGAGGGGCACTCTGCCCGCTTTTGAAGAAGCGCAGGTGCCTGAGGAAGGCTTTGGAGTTGCTCCCAGCATGCCTTTCTTCCTCGGACCCCGCCCGGGTGAGCCCTGCGTGATGACAGGGCTGCTTCACCTGCCGGTCGGGGCCAACTGCTGTACTGCTACTCGCTGCCCCTCAGTGAGATTGCCTGTGTCTGACCTTCAGAAGGCTGTGTTCCATCCTCCACACTAGCGCAGTGGAGACAAGGACGCTCTACAGTACTTGGTCATCTCCCTGTCAGTGTCGGGAAGCCAACTGCTTAGCATTCTTCCAAACAATGAAATTGAAAATTCTGTATTATTCTCATGGGCTTCCCAGGTGGTACACTGGTAAAGAATCCGCCTGCCAATGCAGGGGGCATGGGAGACTCAGGCTCGATGATCCCTGGGTCAGAAAGATCCCCTGGGGTTGGAAATGGCAACCCACTCCAGTATTCTTACCTGGAGAATCCTATGGACAGAGGAGCCTGGCGGGGCTACACTCCGTGGGGTCACAAAGAGTCAGATATGACGGAGCGACTGAGCATAGCCTGTTATTCTAGTACCACTTACATGCATAGACTTTATTAAGCCATTTCTAGTTGCCATTAACACCTGTTGAAAATTCTTGTTACAGTAGAGAGTACTGCTTGTTAAAAAGCAAATTTCTATGGATATTTGCATATTCTTAAATTTTTTTTTAATTTTTTAGTCACACCATGTAGCATATGGGATCTTAGTTCCCTAATTACAAATGGAACCCATACCTTTGCAGTGGAAGCTGTCCTAACCACTAGACCGCCAGGGACAGCCCTATTTGCATATTCTTAAATATATTTTATATGAGTAATAATGACATTTGCTTAGCATTTGCTATGTTCTTTGGCCCAATATTTCATGTAACCCTAGAGTCTACCTGGTATTTCATAGCCCCATTTCATAGACGAGAAGACTGAACCTCAGGAAGCTTGAGTTGCAGACTCAAGGACGATTAGCTTAGAATGCTGCCCTGTCAGGAATTCCCTGGCAATCCAGAGCTTGGGGCTCCACACTCTCACTACTGAGGGCCCTGGTTCACTCCCTGGTGGAGGAACTAAGATCCCACAGCACGCCCAAACCAGAGAAGGATGCTGCTCTGTGGAGCTCTAAATGCAGCACGTTAGGAACTCATCATCTCCCAGGGCCCCAGTACCCAGAATTCTGTGTTCTCAGTGTGCAGCGCTTATTCAGTGGCGGTTTGTAGGAAGGAGGCAAGGGCAAGCAAAAGACGTGCCGAGAAGAGGAGGCATACGTGGTGGCTCTGGCTTTGCCTCTTGTTAAAGGCTTTTTGCAAAACTTTGAAGGCACACATTTTTATACTTGTGAAGTCAAAGGTCAAGAGTCAAAGATGTGCAGTTGTGAAGGGTTAACCTCTGTGTGAGGTCAACCTCAGGGAAGAAAGGTCTTGGGGAAGAGAATTTCTTTGTTACTGAAATCTACCATTTCTATGTGTTCAGGGCTGCTCTTCAAGAAGAGGGAAGAAATTTCTGGAAAAGAATACTGATAAGGGCCTGTAACATGAAATAGGATTAATTCATTCACAGAGGGTAGGACTCTGGACCCGGGTGCAACACTGGCCCAGGGAGCCACTGCTGACTTCAGGGAACTACAAAGGAGAGGCCCCGTGGAGAATCTCATCACTGCCGTCACTAGGAAAGCCATCTTCTTCCTTAGTTTGTTTGTTTTCCTGAGAAGAGATGATGATAAAATAGCTTAGATTAAAGACATTGTGTTTGAAGACAGTCAGTTAAGGGTTTATTTATTAAACAAGTTTTATTCGATTGTGACAACACTTTAAGATGAGAGCAATATTTACTTTGAAGCTAGGATTGTCGAATTTAGAAGAAAAAAAATACAGGATACCCAGTTAAATTTGAACTAGAGATACACAGATTTCACATATATGTACACTCTGCAATATTTGGTATTTTTGTACCAATTATTATGCAGTTCTTTGTGTTTTATCTGGTAACCCTATTGAAACATCAGTGTAATACATCAGTACTACCTTCAGCAAAAATTAGTGCATAGCTAAAACTTATGCAAATTTTGAGGGAAATGCCTGTGTGCTCAGTCTCTAAGTGATGCCTGACTCTTTATGACCCCATGGATTGCATCCTGCCAGGCTCCTTTGTCCATGGAATTTCCCAAACAAGAATATTGCAGTCAGTTGCCATTTCCTTCTGAAGATCTTCCCAACCCAGGGATCAAACCTGCGTCTCCTGCACTGGCAGGCAGATTCTTTACCGCTGAGCCATCTGGGAAGCCTTTAAGGGAAATAGCATTCATAAAAAGATAATACACTGAATTGTTGACTTGAAAAACATTTTACCATAACTGCTTATTTGGCAACTTCCCACTTTCAATAGGGGGCTTCCCTGGTGGCTCTGGGGTAAAGAAATTGCCTGCAATGCAGGAGACCGGAGTTTGATCCCTGGTTGGGGAAGATCCCCTGGAGAAGGAAATGGCAACCTACTCCAGTATTCTTGCCTGGAAAATCCCATGGACAGAGGAGCCTGGCAGGCTACAGTCCATGAGGTTGCAAGAGTCAGACATGACTTAGCGACTGAACAGCAACAACATTTTCAGTAAGTCTATAAATTTCCTATCAGAGAGTCAACAGATAATCATAGTTTTTCTTGAGCGGAAATATTGTTAAGTAACTCATAAATAAAGCATGCAGGGCATTCTGCAAGCATTTAAAATACTTTGCAACTATAGATAATTGTTTATGTGTTAAAGGAGAGAATTCATTCAAAGAATACATAAATAACCATTGAGCACTCCTCTATCACAGGCAATGAAATTTCACTTGCTAGCCCACTGCTCACCTTCTGCTGTGTGGTCCGGTTCCAGTCCATGGCCTCAGGGTTGGGGACCCTTGTTTTAGAGAATGGTTTTATGAGACTATGTGAATTTTAAACTATAACCAATCCCAGGAAACTTAATAATATTTTATGGGTAAATATGACATTGTAAAGATTTCTTTTTTATAATTTAGGCTTTAGATACTTACTTTTCAGCATTTATTAGTGCTATAAGATTTATGCATCCTGATATCATTTGAGTCCTTTAAAAAGTTCTCAGGGTTTTTTTCCTGAGACGTATGTACATTTAAGAAGCCTTTGGAGTGAAAGGTCAAACTAAATTGGAGGGGGCACAAGAAGCAAAACATTGCTTCGGGATGTTATCTTTAGTTACAAATTCTCAACTCTTTAATCAGAGTAAATTTACAGGGTGCTGATCCGGTCCTTCCTCACATTTGAATGAAGGTTTCTAGAATCAGGGATTGTAGTCGAGATGCTGAGGAGGAAATGAAACTTTTAAGTTGCTAGGACTTGTTTCTACTGATGCATGGATATCGGTTATGCAACGCTTTGTAGTTCTTATTCGACACTTGAGAGGTAGTAAATTGCTTTGGGGTAGAAATGAATTAACTCTTTCCTATGACCACATTACCATAACATACTGTCAGAAATGATTTAGTAAACTGAATATGGAAGACTAAAAACCTTAATATAGTTCCAAGAAATAAATTGACTAATGTGCCCTTTTCATTAGTATGATCAGAGTCACAAGATGATTTCATAACCTCTGTTGTCTAATTCAGCAGACTCGGGGTTGGAAGGATATAAGACCTTCCTATGTCCATCAGATGCTTATTTCCTTTATAACATCCTCACCAACTGGTCTAACATTTTTAGGTAACTAGAATACATATCAGGGATCTGGTTTAAAAAAAAAACCTCTTTGTCCCTGCCAGAAATAAAATATTCTGTTCTCTTCATTTAGAGCAAGGAAACAAGATCAGGCCAGAGTTTCAAAAACCTTAAAGCACTGCCAAAGATTCCCTGTATCTTCTACTTGAGGGAAGAAAAATTAATGATAAACCCTTCTTTATTGGTAGTAATATCAATTCTACGTCTAAAATCTAACATTCTGTATCTAAATAACCTCCATACCTAAAAAACAACTAATATGTTTATTAGGTACCAAACACTGTGGTAAATCATTTCCATGTTCTTTCTTACTTTAAAATGTCATCATTTAATTTTCACAAGAACCTTCAGATAGTTTCTTATGTTCTTGGTTAATAATAATGATCAGAGTCAGAGTTAGAGAAGTTAAGTATCAATAATGTACCTACCATTTTAATACTAGAAGGGACCTCTGGAATCATAGAATCCAGGCTTCTAATTTTCTAAGGTTTTCATTGAAATATGTGAGTGGTGCTAGTTGTGAAGAATTTGCCTGCTAATGTAGGCAATGTGAGAGATGTGGGTTAGATCCTTGGGTCAGGAAGATCCCCTAGAGGAGGGTGTAGCAACCCACTCCAGTATTCTTGCCTGGAGAATTTCCATGGACAGAGGACCCTGGTCGGCTACAGTCCATAGAGTTGCAAAGAGTCGCATATGACTGAAGCAACTTATCACCCATGCACACATGTGTCATAAAGTCAGAGTGGGGAGTCTTGGATCCATTGTGTTATTACTTCATATAGCCTTATTCTCAAAGTCATATGATATGTCCCCATGCTGCAAAAAATAGCCTATACCTATGTATATCTATATATCTATACTTATCTATGTATCTAATAACATGATTAAAATTATTCTTCTTCTCCCAATTTGACCATGGTCCATGGACAGAGGAGCACGGCAGACTACAATCCATGGGGTCACAGAGAGTCAGACCTGACTGTGTGACTAAGCACACAAGGCAAAGAAGATGTGTTTGATTCCAGGCACCTCTGTACCTTAAACCTGATTAAAAAATAAAAACATGACATCCAACAACCACAAATGTCTCAGCACAAGTGAAACATTCTCTATAATGGGCCATATGCTAATCCATAAAATAAGACTCAATATAAAAAGATTGAAATCATACAAAATATGTTTTCTGGCATGATGGGAATAAATTAGTGAAGAAAATTTGGTAAATTTATAAATATAGAAAAATTAAATAACACACTTCCAAATACCAATGCATCAAAGAAGAAATTATAAGGAAAATTGTAAAATGTTTTGAGATGAAATAAAAGAAGAATACAATGTACCAAAACTTATGGGATGCAGCTAAAGCAGTGCTTAGAGGGCAATGTATAGCTGTAAAATGCCTATGTTAAAAAAAGAACTACAGTTCTCTGGGCTCAGACCTAGTTTGCAACAACATATCTCAAGGCACCAAGAAGGACAAAACTGTCAGTAAATACAGGATCCATCATGGTTTCCTCCCTTGGGAAATTGGAGAAAAACATTGAAATCAGTGGCATTCTAAGATAATGTGGATGTCATGTTTTTATTTTCTCACTTCTATGACAAAACCAAGATAAAGAGATGAGCTGTGAGGATTTGGCATTCTAATTTCTACATGAAAACAGGAGGAGGTCATGCCTGGACCTACACACCACTTCTTCCATCACAGTAAAATTCATCATCAGAAGACTGCAGAAATTTAAAAACCAGTAGAAGCTCTACAATTTGAAACATTGCTAACCATGATAAATGGATTAATTTATGTAACAAAAAGGAGAAAGAAGAAGAGGAAGAAGGCAAAGAAGATGAAGAAGGGAGAGGGAGGAGGAGAAGGGGTGAGGGGAAGAAGAAGAATAAAAAGAAAGAGAAGTCAGAGGGATGAAATTTAAAGACTAGAGCAGATATCAATGAAATGGACTTTGAAAAATGCTAGAGAAAATCAGTGAAACTAAAAGTTGGTTCTTTGATAAAATCAACAGAACTGATAAACTTTTAGCTAGCCTATTCACAGAGAAAAGACTCAAATAATTAAAATTAGAAATGAGAGAAGAGATATCACCACTGACCTAGGTAGTGGAAATAAAAAAGGATTATAAAAGAATACTGTGAACAACCATGCATCAAACAATCAGATAAATGAAACACAGATTCCTAGGAATATACAAGTTACCAAAACTGACTCAAGAATAAATAGAAAGTCTGAATAGCCTTATAGCTGATAAAGATATTAAAAGAGTAATATTAAAACTTCAAGCAAAGAAACCCTAACCCAGATGGGTTCACTGGTGAATTCTACAAATCATCCAAAAATAATTAACATGAATCCTTCACAGACTTTTTTCAAAAAACAGAAGATGAACACTTGCAAATTCAATCTAAATTCATTCAATAACGTGAGTATTACCCTGATAGGAAAACCAGGAAAGACACTGCAAGAAAAGAAACCTACAGACCAATATCCCTTATATTAACATCTTACATGCCTAGACACAAAAATCCTGAGCAAAATACTAGCAAACTGAATTCGGCAATGTATTAGAAAGTTTCTGTACCATGATCAAATGGGATTTATCTCAGGAATTCAGGATTGGCTTATGATCCAAAGTCAATTAATATAATGTATCATATTAATAGAATAAGGGACACAACCATGTAATCATCTTGGTAGACACAGAAAACACATTTAACAAAATTTAGCACCCTTTCATGATTAAAATCGGAGAAGGCAATGGCACCCCACTCCAGTACTCTTGCCTGGAAAATCCCATGGACGGAGGAGCCTGGTGGGCTGCAGTCCATGGGGTCGCTAAGAGTCGGACACGACTGAGCGACTTCACTTTCACTTTTCACTTTCATGCATTGGAGAAGGAAATGGCAACCCACTCCAGTATTCTTGCCTGGAGAATCCCAGGGATGGGGGAGCCTGATGGGCTGCCGTCTCTGGGGTCGCACAGAGTCGGACACGACTGAAGCGACTTAGCAGCAGCAGTAGCATTAAAATAATTTTTTCTCAACATTCTAAGAATAGAAGTGAACTTCCTCTGCCTGATATGAGACATCAACCAAAAAATCCATCATATATAATAGAGAAAGAATAAATGTATTTTTCCTTAAAAACAAAATAAGGATGTCCACTTCTATCTAACATATTACTGAAGGTTCCAGTCAGGGTAATTATGCAAGAAAATGAAATAAAAGCTTTCCACATCATAAAGAAAAAAGTAAAACTACCTATATTTGCAGATCACATGATTTTGTACATAGAAAATCTTATGAAATCTACAAAAAAACTATTAAATAATAAATGAGTTTAGCAAGATTGCAGAATATAAGATCAATATAATTCTGTACACTAACAATAAATTTTTGAAAATGAAATTAAGAAAATGTCATTAATATCATAGCATCAAATAGACTAAAATACTTAGGAATCAGGCTTCCCAGGGGGCTCAGTAGTAAAGAATTTACCTCCCAGTGCCCAAGATGCAGGGAATGCAAGTTCAATCCCTGGGTCAGGAAGAACCCCTAGAGGAGGAAAATGGCAACCAGCTCCGGTATTCTTGCTTGGGAAATCCCATGGACAGAGGAACCTGGTGGGCTACAGTCCATGGGATCCTAAAGAATCAGACATGAGAGTGACTCAGCATGCATGTATGTACTTAGGTATAAATTTAACAATGAGAGTGGAAGATTTATACACTCAGTTCATTTCAGTCGCTCAGTCGTGTCCAACTTTGTGACCCCAAGAATCGCAGCACGCCAGGCCTCCCTGTCCATCACAAACTCCCGGAGTTCACTCAGACTCATAAACTAAACACCACAAAACATTGTTGAAAGAAATTCAAGATATAATTAAATGGAAAAACACCCCATGTTCATTGGTCAGAACGCTTAATATTTATAAGATGGCAGCACTCTCCAAATTGAGCTACATTTTCAACTCACTCCCTATAAGGAGATCCAGAGTAGCCCAAATATTCTGAAAAGAAAAAGAACAAATTTGAAAGACTCACAATGCCCAATCTCAAAACTTACTTCAAAGCTATACTAATCAGGACAGTGGTGCTGGTATAAATAAAGACATATAGATCAATGAAATAGAATTGAAAGTCCAGAAATAAGCCCTAACATATATGGCAAATTGGTTTTTTAAATGAGGACAATTTAATCAAGACAATTCAGTGGGATAAAGAATAGTTATTTCAATATATAGTGCTGAAACAACTGAATATCCATATGTAAAAGAATAAAGTTGGACTCCTTCCTCACACTCTGCACAAAAATCAACTCAAACAGTTCATAATTCTAAATATAAGTGCTAACTATAAAACTCTTAGGAGAAAACATAGATACAAGTCTTTTTGACCTTAGATTAAGCAATAGTTTCTTAGATATTGAGTGTGATGCCAAAGTGATGAAAGAAAGTATAAATTGGACTACCTCAAAAATGAAAGCTTTTATACGTACACCAATGCTGATTCATGTTGATGTTTGACAGAAAACAACAAAATTCTATAAGCAATTATCCCTCAATTAAAAAATAAATAAATTTTAAAAATAAAAACATTTGTGGTCCAAGAAATAACATCAGGGAAGTGAAGAGACAACCCCAGAATAAAAGAACCTATTTGCAAAGTACATATCTGATAAGGGACTTGTAACCAGAATATGAACTAGTGCAATTTAGTAATCAAAGACAGCTCGGTTTTTAAATGGCAAAGAATTTGAATGAATGATTTTCCAAAGAAGATACCTAAATGACCAATAAGCACACAAATAGATGCTCAACAGCATTTGTCATTAAGGAAACAGAAATCAAAACCACTTTGAGATACTACACCACACTCATTAGGATGGTTATAAACAAAAAGAGACATTATAACAAGAGTTGATGCAGATGTAGAAAAGTTGGAACCCTTGTTCCTTACTGGTAAGAATTTAAGATGGCACAGCTGCTTGAGAAAAACAGTTTGGCAGTTCCTCAAAGATAAACAGAATTACCATATCACTCAGCAATATCATTGTTAGGGGTACACCCAGGAGAAATGAAAACATGTGTACACACAAAGACTTGTGTATGAGTGTCCAGAGCAGCATTATTTAAAAAAAAAAAAAATGGAAACAACACAAACATACATTCACTGATGACTGAATATATAATATGTATATATCCATACAATAAAATATTATTTATAAATAAGAATTAAAGTATTGATATGCATTCTGACATGTACCAAGGGGTGATTCTTGAAAACATTTTGCTAAGTGAAAGAAGTCAGTCACAAAACACCATGTATTGCATGATTCCATTTATATAAAATATTCTCAGTTGGCATATTTATAGAGACATAAAGTGGATTAGCGGTGCTTAGAGCTTGAGGTAAGGCAGTGGCGGCGGAGGGGGGAGGTGGTGAATGAGAATTGCCCACTGATGGGTACAAAGTTCCTTTTCAAGGGCATGAAAATGTTCTAAAACTAGGCTGTAGTTATTGTAGTTATTTAGTTATTGTAGTTATTTACAACCCTAGAAATGTGCTCAAATGCAATGAATTATACACTTTAAATGGGTGAATTGTATCTCAAAAAAAAAAACTGTTCTAAAAAATAGAACATAGCATCCCACTTTATTCCTGCCTAAATCCACCAGTATTCATATGCATGCATGTATGCCGTGTAGCTAAGTCGCATCTGACTCTTTGTGACCCCATAGACTATAGCGCACCAAGCTCCTCTGTCCAAGGGGTTTTCCAGGCAAGAATACTGGAGCAGGTTGACATTTCCTCCTCTGGGGGATCTTCCCGACCTAGAGATCGAACCCGCATCTCCTGCATTGGCAGACAGATTCTTTACCACTGAGCCGCCTGGGAAGCCCGCCAGTACTCATACTATCTTTCAAGTCTTTTCAATAATTTTATCACTGGGAATTCTCTGGTGGTCCAGGGGTTAGGACTCCATATTTTCACTGCTGTGGGTCAAGTTTGATCCCTAGTCAGGGAATTAAAATCCCGCAAGCTACACAGTGTGGCCAATACACAATTGATTGCTCTTTCAAGACACAGTTTTAAAATCCACAATTCTAGAAAACTTTCTTAAAATAACTCCTACGCTCTGTACTAACCAGTTATTCAGAATATATTCAACTGCTTAACCCCTGCTTATGTGATTTTGGCAATTGTTTTAGAGTCATTTTCCCACTGACAGTCCTGAGCTGAGGCTAATTTCCTTAAGTCCTTTTCCCTTCATTACCTTCTACTGCAGGATCCCCTGCAGTAAAGCTAATGATTCCATTTGTTCTTGAGTTTACAGTCAGGAGCTCACCAAAGCTCACACTCAACCCGGGGAAGCTTTGACCTTCATCTCTATCTCAGGGGGTCCAGGCAGTAAACAGCAGGCTGACTCAGAAGGTTTGACAAGAGTTGAAGGAAGTGCTGTTTCACAGAGGTGTGGGTAAGATGAAAGAACAAGGGATGTGAAAGCACCAGATGCTAGCAACCGCGGGAAGCCGGTGCCACCTGGAAGACTGAAGGGAAAGTAGTTGTTAAATCAAGAACCATAACAGTGGAAATGGGCCCACTTCTGCTGAGTCCCAGGCTTAGAGGAAGGTAGCAACTGCTGAAACCTTGGCAGGAGTCAGCCACTAGTAGACACTGATAGGCATCCCCTACCCTCCTGGTCTCTCCTTTCACTGTCCTGTCCTCTACCATAGACTTGAAGCAGTTTGGGTGTCATCTGGGGGACTCTAAAGAGCTCTGATACCATAGTCCTTTAAGTCTCGGTGCAGACCAGAATTCAGCGAAAGGCAAAATGATACATAAAAAGGGATTTGTTAGAATAGGACGCTTGTGAGGTTTACAAGTGGGCAAGCAAGAACTTACTGGGTTGTAGTTTTATAATCAGAAGAACAGTGGAGAGAGGGAAAAGAACTTTGTCTTTCTTGAGTAGACGTCATGTTTCCATCATTCACTCCTCCGAGCAGGGGAGTTTTCTTGACCCTACATGTGGTCAAGGTAGGTCTACAAATTATTGTTTTTATGTGTGCAAAGAGCATGTCCTAGGGATCATTAACTTAGTGAGCTCACTGGGCAGGAGGTGCAACTCAGGCCACCATTGTTTTATCGTCTGGGGGCATGTCTTGGGCTTCTGTTGCATGGTTTTGTTAGTAAATGAATCTATTAGTTTTGTGGTTAAGCAAACCTGCTTTCTTGACTAATCATTAACTTACAGGGTCTCCTACATTTTTTCTACTTATAATCCCCTAGTGGGGTTAACTATTTAATCACCTACTTTGTCCCTTTACTCTATACCTATCAGACTCAAACTGTGTTTCCCTGGTAAAGAATCTGCCCACACTGTGACAGACCTGGGTTTGATCCCTGGATGGGGAAGATCCCCTGGAGAAGGGAATGACTACCCACTCTAGTATTCTTGCCTGGAGAATTCCATGGACAGAGGCGCCTAGTGAGTTGCAGTCCGTGGGGTAGCACAGAGTCGGACATGACTGAGCAACTAACACTTTCACTATCAGACTCAACCCAGAGGAAGCCAGAAAACCGGGACTCGGGATGGCTGATAGATGTCAACCCCTCAGGGGGAAAATGACAAAGAAGGCAGAGATGGGTCTAGCGGAGACCAACCAGGATCACTGGCCTCTGAGTGCCAAGGTTCCAGCCTCCAGTTGGGTTCTAGGAAGTCACTCCTTGATGGTCAAGGACCATCACTGCTGCCACTTCACTGTTGCTCGGGTTGTGCTCTGCTTCATACTTTGCAGCCCTTTCAAAAGCAGCTGTTAGGTCAGCCCCTGTTAGGTCTCTCCATGGGGTCTTTGATCTTGTCGACATGGGAGGGCTGTCTCTCTGCACTAGTGTTTACAACCCTTCTTTGGGTTTACAGAGTAATGGGCCTCAATTTTCACAGCCTCCTTCCTGTACCTGGGAACACAGGCAGGTGCCCTCAGGGCTGAACCAGGGGCAGGTTTTCTTCTCCATTCCTCCATTCCCCCTGAGGGTGAGACCGTGGAACTTGTCACCCAGCAGCCCCATCAGAACCACTTCCGGTTGACAATCATTGATCATCCTGTATCCCAAGCTGAGCTATAAGTCCTTTTGCACTCTCACATCTAGGGGGTATCCTTGTTGGCTGTTTTATATTTTCTTTTTCTTTTTTTATAAATTTATTTTCTACAAGAGTGTAGTTGCTTTCCAGGTCATTTTGTATTTCCTTTATTTGATGCTGAGGCAGCAGTGGGAGGAAGTTGCTATAAGAGGAACATTAATATTTTAGGAAAATTAATTAATGTTTTGCTTGTAATACAGTGGTGACCACAGGGGCTAAGTGAAAGTGTTAGTCGCTAAGTCATGTCCGACTCTTGCAATCCCATGGACTATACTGCCAGGCCCTTCTGTCCAGGGGATTCTCAAGGCAAGAATACTGGAGTGGGTAGCCATTCCCTTGTGTTTTGCTTCTAATACAATGGTGACCACAGGGGCTAACACCAAGTCAAATAGGACATTTTGCCCTGACAAATAATATAGCCTCATGCTTGGTGCCTTCCTACTCTTTTGTCATCTTGAAACATGTATTAAGCTTATTTTGTGCTCAGACCTAAAAGGTTCTCTACACTGCCCACCTCTGCAGAGTACCATAACTTTCTCACAGACCTATTTTAACAATTTAAGGACCTACTTACCCTGCTACTGAGTTTGCAACTATGTTCCAAACCCTTGAGGTTACTGAAAGCCTGACCTCTATAAAAGTGAAACATTGTTGACTTCACTGTTACTTTTTCTTTTACTATGTAATGATTCAGTAGTTACTAAATTCTGAAGGTTCCAACATGTGTCAAGTTGAAAACAAATAAGAAATATTATCCAAGCAAATGTAGATGCAGTGGCTCTCAGATTGTCCGATTTCTGAACCTGCAACATCAGGACCACCTGGAAACTTGTCAGAAATGCAGGTTCTCAGGCCCAGCCCAGACCTACTGTATCTGACACTCTGGAAATCCTCCAGAAGGTGCTAATGCAGATTAAAGTTTAAGAACCACTGGTCAAATGTACCAAGGGAGGACAAGGAATATGCTTTACACTGGGTTCTCTTCAGTGCCTAAATAATGGACATCACCATTGAAAGTAGCCTTTGAATGAACATTACCATACCCCTGGCCTTGTTACTTTTATTTCACTGCCCAAAAAGGAAGGCCATGTGGGGCTGGTCTGAGTTTGTTCAGAGGCATCACAAGCAGTTAGCCCACTGAGCTGCAGAAACTAGCTGTGCCCAAGGACTGGAAAAACTCCATCCAGGCCACAGGACTTGGTCAGTACCTCTGGGAATCAAACTTTGTGCAGTGTGCTCGGTAGATATGGGTGAGATGACCTGACCTTGTTGCTTTTAAGCATATGTGGTGACAGTGCCTCTTAGTTATCCTTGGGTGCCCTGGCCAACTGGCCACTTGCCACATTCTCCGCACAACCCTCAAAGGCAACTAGAGAGGAAGCTGGGAGCCCTGTCCTAAAAGATCTTACAGTATACCAAGCTGTCAAATCCACTACAAAATGATGTCCTCCCGGAAGAGATATTTATGAACCAGCTTCCATGGCTGCCTCATATTTTCACGCATCCTTTCGTACTTACTCTCTTCCACCCCCTGCTGCTTATTCTCGGGCTTCAGAAGAGGGTGTATGATTTGTCCTAAGAATCCAGCTCTACCAGAACGGCCTGTCATCTCCCTCGTGTTGTTAATGGGCAGCTGCTTTTTTAATTAGGTTATTAAAATTTTTGCTCAGCCTCTGAGTCAACTTGACTTGACTTTATTTTGTTTTGATGGAAAGCAAATCACTTGGCTGATAGAATTTGGTTTAATTGGTCACTTGGCTCAGGGTTTGATGACTTTTCCATTAATGTTTATTCAACAAATATATTTTATTTAACTTTCCCTGAAATAACCCAGCTGACTCTAAATGTTCAAATGTGCAGAGTACTGAAGAGGAGCTCTGATCCCAGAATCTCTGTGATAATATAAAAGTAGAGATCATGACAGAGAATTCCTGAGGGATTGGAAATTCAATGTGGGATAACAAGACATGCAGCAGCCAACCACAGTGTTCTATCTTTTCCTCTCATTTCCTAATCTCCAAATCTCTCTCTATTTTCCCCTCTGTCTCCAGTGTCTGATCTGTGTGTGTATATGTGCACATATGCGCGTATGCATGTGTGTGTGTGTACATGCACTACATCTTATACAAAATATAATTATGGCATTTTACACAGTTTTTAAAAATAGTAAAAAAGCAAAATTGCATGATAATGACTAACAATATGGCATGTCTGAGAACTTACTCTGTAATAGGCCCTAGGCAAAAAGCATTTATGTCATATAAGTGTTTACCAAAAGCTTGAGAGATTTTAAAGATAGTTTCTGCTTTCTGGCTCCATAGTTACTCATATCTAGAAAATGGGACTTCTCTGGTGGTCCAGTGGTGAAGACTGTGTTTCCACTGCAGGGAGCATGGGTTCCCCCTGGTTGTAGACCTAAGATCCTACATGCTGTAAGATACAGCTAAAATTTTTTTCTTAAATAAATAGGAAATGCAATTGTTCCTTTTCAGCCTGTGAGAGTCTCTTCCTCTGTGTGGTCCCATAAGACATGATGTGGTGTTTGTCATTATATTGTATGTGGAAAGAGAGAAGTGGAATATTGAATAAGAATTATAAAGGAAAATGGCGTAAAAATGCACAATCTTAGGTGGACTGTGCAAGAGTCTCTTGCCTCCTGAGTGGCAAAGAACAGGCAATGGTTTACTGGCCTTGCCCTCTGTGAGTTACAGAAAGGCCTTTGCTTATAAGTCCATGGAGCTGAAGGTCATGCAGAGGGCCTGCCCACACTAGCTTATTTACTCTAGGATCAGGTGCCAGATCTCAGTTAATCTCAGTTCTACTAGCTTTGCACATTTCCCGCCTCCACCCACATCCGCCCACTAGTTCTGGCCCCAAATTGCTCCTGAACTTGCCCTGCCTGTTGGCCAGAAAGGACTGGCAAAGGATCATTCCTCAGGACAGCCAGAGCTTGTATATCAGGCTGGAGTGATGTCAGAAGAAATGCAATCATCTGCACACCATTGGTAGACTGGAATCCATGTTAACAGGAAGGAAAGACTAGTTCCTCCATCCTTGTATTAAATGGCTTAGGGTATGGAGGTCAACACACCTGCTGGGTGGGTCAGAGCTCTGAACACACAAGCATCATATATGAGGATGCTGTTTCTTCCTTTGGCAAAGAAGAACAAGAACTGGACAGTTTTGAATGATTGTTAGTCCACCCTCCATTTAAAGAGTCAGTCCAGGACTTCCCTGACAGTCTAGTGGTTAACACTCTGTCTTTCCAATGCAGGGAGCATGGGTTCAACCCCTGGTGGAAGAACTAAGATCCTACATGCCTTGGGGAATGGCCAAAAATAATAATAATAATAATAATTAATAAATAAAGAATCAGTCCAGGGGTAATTAGTGAGAACATGCTGTGCTCAAGGAGTGCTTCCATGGTGGCTCAGTGGTAGAGAATCCACCTGCAATGCAGGAGGCTCAGATTCAATCCCTGGATCAGGAAGATCCCCTGGAGAAGGAATTGCAGCCCACTCCAGGATTCTTGTATGGGAAATCCCATGGACAGAGGAGCCTGGTAGGTCACAAGGAATCAGACGTGACTTAGTGACTGAGCGTGCAAGCACATTATGTTCAAGGCCTTCTGCTATGGGGGGTGGGGGGATGTAGACAATTCTGTCAAAGAGTGTACGATCCAGCAGCAGATTAAAAATATGCGTAAAGAGAAAACACCCTGGTTGTCCAGTGAAGCACTAGGACTCTGTACTTTCACTGCCCAGGTCAGTTTGATCCTTAATCAGGGAACTAAGATCCTACAGTCTACCCTCAACAAAGGGAAAAAATGTGTGTGTGTGTGTCTATATATATAGACATAGAACACGAATTTACATGGTAAAAGCTTGACCTCTGGACTCAGAGAAACTAGAACTCAGAGTTCTGCTCTGTTTTTCTAATAAGTGGTACTGTACACTTAGAAATCCATAAGTGACAAAACATAAAAACAAAAAACCTACAGACATATGTATTATGTAAAGTTTAACTTGAAATAGATCATAGATCAAAATGTAAAAATCTAAACCTAGAAATTTTCTGGATGAAAACATTGGAGAAATTTTTTTGTGACTTTTCTTAGAACAACAAAATAAGACTCATAAAAGAAAAAATGAATAAGTTGGAATTAATCAAATGTAAAAATTCTTTTTGAAAAACAGCGCATAAAAAAGCAACCATAGACTGAGAAAAATATTTGCGAAGCACGTTTTGGATGAAGGACTTTTATCTG
>NW_011495043.1:1454959-1473680 GCF_000754665.1 Bison bison bison | reverse complement strand
AGGTCTGATGCTGAAGCTCTAATACTTTGGCCAGCTGATACAAAGAGCCAACTCACTGGAAAAGACCCTGATGCAGGGAAAGACTGAAGGCAGAAGAGGGTGACAGAGGATGAGATGGTTGGATGGCATCACCAATTCAATGGACATAAACTTGGGCAAACTCTGGGAGATGGTGAGGGACAGGGGGGCCTGGCATGCTGCAGTCCATGGGGTCAAGAAGAGTTGGACATGACTTGGCAACTAAACAACAACACATCCAGAATATATATTCAGATGTCTTAAAATTCAGTAATAGGAAGACAGCTCAATGTTTTAAATGAGTAAGATATTGAACAGAGCACATGAAAAGGTATTCAACATAACTACTCATTAGAGAATTGCAGATGAAAACCACAATGAAATACCTCTAGACACTTATTAGAATGACTTTGAAAAATAAACCAAGAAAAAATAATTAGCAATACCAAGTGCTGGCAAGTCTGTGGAGCAAAGAAAACTCTCACACATTACTTATCAGATTACAAGATGGTACAGCCACTACTGAAAATCATTTTGGTACTTTCTTATACAATTAAAAACACACTTACCTCTATGGCATAGCAAGCTCACCCCTGGGTATTCACCCAAGTGAAATGAAAATCTATGTTCACACAACCCCTGTCCATAAATGTGGAAGTGGTTTTGTTCATAATCAACAAAAACTGGGAAATAACCAAGCATGCTTCACCTGGTTAACCAGTGAACTGTGGTATATCCATACAATAGAACACCACTGGGCAATAAAAAGGAACAACCTGCTGATACTCACAGTAACATGATGAATCGCAAATGCTTTACAAAATTCAAATGCTAAATGAAAGAAGTAGCCTCAAAGGGCTACAGGCTATGATTCCACTTACGTGACAATCTGAAAAAGGTCAAACTGTAAAGGACAAAGATCAGATCAGTGTTTCCCAGACCCCAGGAGCGTGGGAAGGGGTTGATGACTGCAGGGCATGAGGGAATTCTTCGGGAGTGGTGTGTTGCTGCTGTGCTGTGCTCAGTCCTGCCTGACTCTTAGCAACCCCATGGCCTGTAGTCTGCTAGATCCCCCTGTCCATGGGATTCTCCAGGCAAGAATACTGGGACAGGTTGCCGTGCCCTCCTCCAGGGGATCTTCCAACCCAGGGATTGAACTCATGTCTCTTGCATCTCCTGCATTGTCAGAGGGATTCTGTTACCACTGCACCATATGGGAAGCCTCTTGGGGGTGATGTAACTGTTCCCTATTTTGATTGTGATGGTGGTTACAGGACTGTAACACAGCACTGTGCAGTAAAGTGTGAAAAGTGTGCAGTAAAGTATGAAATTTACCGTATATAAATTATACCTCCATAAACCTGACTGGGGGAGAAGGCAATGGCACCCCACTCCAGTACTCTTGCCTGGAAAATCCCATGGACGGAGGAGCCTGGTAGGCTGCAGTCCATGGGATCGCTAAGAGTCGGACACGACTGAGCAACTTCACTTTCACTTTTCACTTTCTTGCACTGGAGAAGGAAATGGCAGCCCACTCCAGTATTCTTGCCTGGAGAATCCCAGGGACGGGGGGAGCCTTGAGGGCTGCCGTCTATGGGGTCACACAGAGTCGGACACAACTGAAGTGACTTAGCAGCAGCAGCAAACCTGATTGGGAAGAAAAAGAAGTAATATTAAAGGCAGTACTCACTTGTCAAAAACTAGAAAGGTGATATTAAAATAAAATAGAAGTCCACCGTGACATTTAAGCTGAGTAAGTGATTTTGGGCAAGTTTCTTATCCCTTATAAATATCTATTTCTTCATCTTTAAAATGAGAAGAAATAGTAGTAGCACTACATAGAAAATATATTCTAAGAATTAACTGATTCATGAGATAAAATTTTCTAGTTTATTCACGATTTATTCTGTACCAGGCTTTGGATGTGACTTATCTAAGTCAGTTCTGAAAACCTCAGGAGATAAAGGGTTTCTCTGGTAGCTCAGCTGGTAAAGAATCCACCTACCATGCAGGAGACCCTGGTTGGATCCCTGGGTCAGGAAATTCCCCTGGAGAAGGGATAGGCTACCCAATCCAGTATTCCTGGGCTTCCCTGGTGGCTCAGGCAGTAAAGAATCCACACTTTCAGGAGATATATTGTATTATTAACATGCTGAGAACAGTGCCTGTCGTATAGGGAGTGTTCCACAGGGTTGATTCTGTTTTACTTTGTTTTACTCTGCACTGAGAAGCTTTTCTTTTCAGGCACTGTGCTAGGCACTAAGAATAACAAAAAAGAAAAAGAAAAAATCAAAACATGGAGCCCCTGCCCTCAGGGAGCTCACAGTGAAGAAACAATGAAGCAATTTAAGAACTAAAATGCTGTGTGTTGTTTACTGAAATTGCTGTGGGGATAATTTCATAATGTATTTTTAAGATCTCTGTGTTGTACACCTGAAACCAACATAATATTATATACATCAATTATACTTCAATTTTTTTAAAAAAGGCGATCTTTAAAAAGTAGTAAAATAAAAAGAAATGCAGTGTGTTAGGTGCTGTGAGAGTGGGATTTGCAGGGTATTTCTCGGATCATAGAAGAGAATAAGGAGGCTCTTGCGGGGGAGATGGTGGTACTGCCCCCCCAAAAAAGAAAAAATCTTCCTGAAGGAGGTGGTATTTGATGATGTCTTGAAGGACACTTTAGTGCCAGTAGATAGAGATCCAGTGAAATGTGGAGTGACTGAGGAATGCAACACCTTATTTTTGTTGTTGTTGTTTCATTTTCTGCTTTTTGGCTATACCGCAGCATGCTGCATCTTAGTCCCCCCATCAGGGATCAAACTCATGCCTCCTGCAGAGGAGGCATGATATCTTAGACACCAGACCACCAAGGAAGTCCTAAGAGACACACTTTAAATGATAACCAGAACTCTTCCTCCCCACTCCCCACCAAAAAAAAGAAAAAGGTCATGGGAATTAGTGGCAGATAAAGGAGATACCGTTTTAGCCAAACCCCAAAGCTGCACTTAGATATTACAGGGAAATTCCATGAGCAGAAGCTGGATAGAAGCTCACGTAAGCTGACATGACCCTGTGATTCTGATACACTCTTCTACTGTCTGAATATTTGGAAAAGAACTTCAGTATTCTCTATCGCCATCTTAGTGTCTTAGATTCACTCTGACTGAGAAAATCCATCTTTAACTCCCAATTTAAAACCCCTTGGCTGCAATTTTTCTTCATGCTTCTTTGTGAAGGCATGTGGAGGATGGTTCAAGAATAACTTAGCCTGTTCATTTTTTACCTCCTGTTTGAGGTATGGTCCATGTTTCACAATGTCCTGTGATTCTCCAGGCTTGGTATTTAAATACAACTAACATTCTTTGGGGTGTAAAATTCCACTGTGAAACTATTCAAAAGATTTCTGGCAAAGAAGAGGAGTAGAGAGTGGAAGTCAAGGGAGAACACTGAATGAAGCGGCTCTTTGTGTATATAAATATACAAACCTGTGTCGAGACTCTTTATCCTTCTACTGTCCCCACAGCCCCTCAACAGGTGGCACCAGCTCAGCGACATTTGTGGAGCAGATGGGATGTCATTTTAACGTTGCTTTTAATTGACAAGGGCCTCGGTGACTGTGTGCGTATGGCTACATGCCCGGCATAGGATGGGCAGTGGAATTAGAAATCGTTACCTGCTCCTTCTGGCCAAGAACCTGGAGCTGTAATTGTGTCAACTGGCTAGAACACATTGTGTTAACTCGTCATCAAAGGCCTTATTTTGCTGATTTTATTTCCCTTAACTTGCCAATCCTTCCCTCCCCCTTGCATAGCTCTGAATTTTGGGCAACTTGAACAAGGAAAGCTTGTTCGTCTGAAAATTACCTTTAGCACAAGCTCTGTGTTTTCCTGTCCAACTTTTCATAAGCAGTTCAGGTTGCATTAAATTTGTACCAGAAATGAGCTTGTGCGTCTCAGAAGTGGTCCAAAGAGGAAGTGAAAAGGGCTGGGAAGTAGCTCAAGCGGTCCTCGGTGCTTACAAGGTATTCTAATCAGAGGGTAAATAACACTGATTTGGAAGTTCTGTCCCCAAGCAGCCATAATGTTTACAATTCTCATTTCATAAGCTATATGGTGAGTAGAGGCAGCCCCACTGCCTGCAGTGAACACATACGATGTCAAGACCACAGCCACATATACTTCATTGGCATCCATGAGGACCTCGCCCACTAATGAGAATACTTTTGTTTAGGCAAAACAAAGCAGAAAGCACTTACTGGATCAGTTTAGGAATGGTCCTTTAAATTGCATGGGTTTCCTTCATTCATCTTCTTAGAAGAAAACAAATTCCAATTATTAATCATATCCTATTAGATCAGCCTGGAAAACAATTTATATGGTAATGAGGAATTTACAGAGCCGGCTGAGTGTATTATTTTGTGCCCGAATCTAGGGGTTATTTCTCAGACATCTGTGGTCATTTCCCTCTAATCAATGGCATACGTTTTCCTGTTAGACCCTCAAACCACTTTTGGAAATCGATGCCATCTATTTTCCTTCTCTCTTCTCCACCCAACATCATTTTGTTGTTTTCTTTTAGTCACTAAATCATATCTAACTCTTTTGTGACCCCGTGGACTGTAGCCTGCCAGACTCCTATGTCAATAGGATTTCCCTGGCAAGAATACTGGAGTGGGTAGCCATTTCCCTTTCCAGGGGATCTTCCTGAACCATGGATCAAACCAACATCTCCTGCATTGGCAGGTATATATATATATATTTTTTACCACTGAGCCACCAGGGAAGCCTATTGTGTCCTTAGCTCAAGAGGAGGGAAATGAAGATCAAAATTAGAACTTAATCTCTTCTGAGCCCCAAGTCTACTAATGGAAGAGCATATAGATGGTTTTCTAAAAGCACCTAATGATCTGCAAATATTCAAGGGATTCTGTGGGCTACTATTTATCATTAGTATTGAACAGAATTGAAATACAGTTTTAATAACCACTATTCTCATTTATTCAGTGCTTCCTTTAAGCCAAGCAGATATTGTATTGACTGCTTTTCCACATAATAATAATAAAAGTAGATAATATATTTTATTGGTCATTACTACGTGCCACCCATAGCATCACATTCTTTGCAATGTATCTCATTTGTTCTTCTCATCAACACTATATCATAGACTCTTTCATTAACTTGATTTTATAACTGAAGAAGGTGAGGCTTAGAGAATACTTCTTAAAGATTGAGCTTGAGTAGTCAAAGTCTTTGCGCTCAACCACCATCTTAGATCCTTTGATGAATCCTTAAATGGACAGATTAGATTTGTTTGTTTCTGATGTAAGTTACCCCAGTGATTAATCGGTGTTATATAAACTCAAAATATTTTAAGTTTAAAGGATTTTCTTACCTTGGTTGTAAGAGCTTTCTTAACCTCTCAAAAATCTCAGAATAAGAATAAGAATAGCCAGCCACACCCCTGAACATCTCTGCCTTCGAGAATCCTTGTTCTGTGGTCCCCAGACTCTTCCCCACTCATAGCTCAGAAAATAGTCATGCTTCTGTTCGCTGACTTCCTGGCATATCGGTGTTTTCAAACTAGAGTCAAAACAGAGTCTGAACATTACTGCTGCCTAGTTTGATTTAAAACTTTCATTATTTTCCCAAGGGATTTACTTAAAATATACTACTACTAGAGTCAGATCCCTGTGTTTACTATTTAATGTCAAGTTTTACTCTTATTTTACATTTTACCAGTTGGAAGCAGCTTCCAAGGTCTTCCCTTTTCGATGGGACAGACTGAGTGGAAAGCAACCAGCATCCCCAGCAGAGGTGATGGGAGGGAGCAGACTGGTCTCTTTATTTTTAATTCAGTGACTATGAAGGGAGCCGCTCTGTAGCTGTTTTCAGTCTAGACAGGATATGATGATAATAGCACAAATAAAAGTCCATGTATTCCAGCCAGGGACAAATTAAGTGGGTGCAGGGCATAGATATGTCATGCTGTTAGTGACATGGAACAGCACACAACCCACTTAGAGGCATGGTGCCCAGATTAATTGGCTTGCCCAGGATGCATCTATGATGAGAAGAAAGCTCTCGGAAAATGCTGGTCCATGTGTATCTGAACTCTCAGTTTTTCTCCTCATAGGCACTGAAAGTTAGACATTTTATTTTATAGACCAGGAAAGTGAGTGGCATTTAACACCATGGTTTTATGAAATGTTTTGCTGGTTTTCCCTCATGAGTTACAGGTATTTCCGGGAGAAACCAGGCACTATATGTAGAGATGATGCAAGGAATATTTATTATTGTTTTACTGAGATTGCCAAGCTCTGGCACATCAGGGTTTCTAGAATGATGGGAAGAGGGGTGTATCTTGAGTCTATGTAGTGTGAATGATCAAAATGAGGCTTTTTATGTCACACAAACTACTGAGGTAGAACCCCTGAGATTGCTATGCTTAAAAATACTATCATTTGTGCCTTGAGGAGTGTAACGGTGATCAGATATGGCACCTGGCTGCCCGTGCTTCCCTCTGAATCAGCTGGAAGGGAAGGAATCAGGAGAAATAGCAAGGGCACAGAACAACTTCAAAAACAGTGTTTCTCTGTGGAAAAGCTCAAGATGAATAGTAAAGAAGGTAGACTCTGTATCCAAGAAAAATCAAGGGTGAAATTGCTTGTGTTGCTGATCAAAGGTTAAATACGTCTTTTGGAATCAGATGAACCATTCCAGTGGGTTCCATGGAACCTGGGCACGCACGAGCCAGTGATAAAATTCAGTCCAATAAAGAGCTCTTGTTAATCTTCGACACCATGTTTACAATCAAACCTGCAAAACCAGGAAAGTTAAACACTATGGATGGATCAAAAGAGGTGGTTCCTGAATATTTGTTATTATTAAGGAGATTTGAGGAAATATCAAGAAAACCTTTTAAAATGTGACTCCCAGCAGCTCCTGCTTGCTTTTTTTTTTTTGGATGCTGGGTCACTTCAGGTTCCATTCCTTAAAAATTTGCCATAGTGCATTCCTGTTGCTCTTTGGAAAAGCTACAACATGTAAAGTTTTTGTAGCACGTTCCATTGTCCAACAGCGAGGCATTCAAGAATGATTGGAAGTAATTGAAGGAGACAAGGTTTTTGAAAAGAACTCTTTGTCTCTCAGCTTCAGGAACTCAGTCTTTCCAGTTCTGGAAGTTATTTACATGGAGAATCTCGAAGTCTAGGATTTTTGAGTGAGTGCTGAGAATTCCTAACCACCAGAGACTGTGTGGTTTAAAGCACCAGTATCTGGTGCTTCAGTCTCTCCACTCATTCATTGAGATATGCATTCATTCATTCACTGAGGTATGCATTCATTCATTCATTCAAGTCTGGCTGGCATTGAACTTGGTTCCATGAAGGCTTGAATCTGGAGGTGAAAATGTAGCAGGCTTGTTTCGGAAGGTGATGAAGAGATAGCATTACAGAATGTGTTATCTATAGGACCGAATCTATACACAATAAACGCTTAATAAATGAGTAACCTCCATTAACTTTAACTCTGATCATCATTAAAAAACAATAACAGAGAAAATTTTTCAGTGATAATTTAATTCAATATCCTGACATCCTAATACATTGCCAGTTTTCATTTCACTTGGTTTATTTATTTGCTCAAAAGATATTTACTGAGCTTCTACTAGAATGCAAACATTGACATATTGGTAGAGTCTCATCTCATGTTTGTACATCTGCACTCCTCATTTCCCAGAGTTAAATTTTTCATACAGAGGATATTTTTTCATGCCATTACATGTTCTTTATACTGACATTTTTTTATGCTGATATTTTAATCAACAAATATTACTCCTTCAACATCATTATTTATTTGACCATTCTTCTCTTGTGCAATGTGAAGCTTCTTTTCTAAATTTTAAATGCTATTTTAAAAATGCAGCAATAAGCTGAGCACAGAGCTTCTCATTCCTTTCTGACAATTTTCCAGGATAAATTCCCAGGAATCTAAATACTGGATCAGAAGATTGAATGTTTTTATGGGATTTTGATGCATCCTGCCAAATTTCTGAATCTTGTAGCCATTTGCATTTATAATTTTGTTTATATCAGTCACATTCCATTGCCACCTACATGAAGATACTGCTTGATTTCTAGATGCAGAATTGAGGCACACTCTGCTCTCATCAAGAATGCATGCATCAACCATTTCTTATAAGGGGTGTCTTCCAGACAGCTTGACCCACCCATTATATAAATTCCTTCCGCTAAGCAAAAAAGCAATTTTCCTCCTCCCCAGACTTTTAGCTTGTCTTTACTTCCTTATTCCCTAAGACAATCCCTATACCAAAACATTCACTCATAGTCATATAGAACGTTAAAAATGGAAAAGACCTCAAGTATCTTTTTTTACCCCTTCATTTTAGAGTTAAGGACTCAAGAACTAGGGAGATGGTGAATCACTTCAGATTACAGAGTTGGTGGGGAGATTTAGGATGAGACCCTCTGTGTGAAGCTGATTGGTACTGCTGCTAGGAACTGTCAAGGGGGTGGTCCATATACTAATATTGGAAAGAAAAAGAAAGGATCATTATGCCTTTGAGCATGTATGACCTGCTCATGAGTGAAGTGTTCCAAATGTCACTAGCTCCCTGACATGCCCATGGCTTTTCATATATGTACTCTGTTACTGCAGGTAGTGGCACTGCCAATTAAGCCCAGGGATCTCAGTGGTCCATGGTGCACTTGGCAAGTGAAATGGAGGTTGTTGCTGTTGTTATTTCATTGTTAAGTTTTGTGTGACTCTTGCCACCCATGGACTGTAGTCTGCCAGGCTCCTCTGTCCATGGAATTTTCCAGTGAAGAATATTGGAGTAGGTGGCCATTTCCTCCTCCAAGAGATCTTCCCAACCCAGGGATGGAACCTGCATCTCTTGCATTGGCAGGCGGATTCTTTACACTGAGCCACCAGTGAAGCCCCAAATGAAGACTACCATCCGAGAAAGGAAATCAGGAAGCATTAAAATACAAAGGATGTCCTCTCCCAGAGCCTTAAGACTCACCTTAGTTGACAGCAGACAAGGTGCAGTGTGACTGACCACCTTGTTCTCTGAGCTTTTGGATCTATCTAGTCATTTCCTTACTGCTGCTGCTGCTAAGTCGCTTCAGTTGTGTCCAACTCTGTGCAACCCCATAGACGGCAGCCCACCAGACTCCCTCGACCCTGGGATTCTCCAGGCAAGAACACTCACTAGCACTTTTTAAAACAGATAGCTTCAAGTTCCTCTGACACATAATGTTACTGTATGTCTTTGTGCTTTTTGTTCCTGTTATTCTCTGAAACCAGCTTAGCCTCCATCTGACTGGTTAATTTCAACCTTTCCTTGAAGACTATTTTAACTCAGATGAAACCACTTATCGGAAGGCTCCCATGATGCCTCTAGGCTGCCATGACCCTCCCGTGTCTCAGTTCATAAATGGCCTATGGATTCTATTGTCTGACTGCGTTGAGAATATTTATGTGTCCATTTGCTTCAGTAGACTAAGTTCATCAAGGTCTGAATCTGACTTTTCATACTTCCCAATGCTTAATACAGAATTTGTTGTTTAGTCGCTGTCATGTCTGATTCTTTCGGACCCTGTGGACTGTAGCCCGCCAAACTCCTCTGTCCCTGGGATTTTCCAGGTAAGAATATTGGAGTGGGTTGCCATTTCCTTCTCCAGGGGATCTTTCTGACCCCAGGATCTAACCTGCATCTCTTGCTTGGCAGGCAAATTCTTTACCACTGAGCCACCTGTGAAGCCCTTAGTACAGGATAGATACTCAGTAAACACTTATTGACCTGAAATATCTGAAATGTATGAATGAGGATTTGTGAAAATCTTAAAATTCATTGAAGATGATCTGGATCTAGCATTGGTAAAATGTGACTGGAATGTGATTCTTTCTTAGAATGTTTACATCTGATCAACTATATTGTATTCAGTTCAATTCAGTTCAGTCACTCAGTTCGTGTCCGACTCTTTGCAACTGACCCCATGAATCGCAGCACACCAGGCCTCCCTGTCCATCACCAACTCCCGGAGTTCACCCAAACTCATGTCCATCAAGTCGGTGATACCATCCAGCCATATCATCATCTATCATCCCCTTCTCCTCCTGCCCCCAATCCCTCCCAGTATCAGAGTCTTTTCCAATGAGTCAACTCTTTGCGTGAGGTGGCCAAAGTGTTGGAGTTTGAGCTTCAGCCTCAGTCCTTCCAATGAACACCCAGGACTGATCTGCTTTAGAATGGACTGGTTGGATCTCCTTGCAGTCCAAGGGACTCTCAAGAGTCTTCTCAAAAAAAAAAAAGAAGTCTTCTCCAACACCACAGTTCAAAAGCATCAGTTCTTCGGTGCTCAGCTTTCTTCACAGTCCAACTCTCACATCCATACATGACCACTGGAAAAACCATAGCCTTGACTAGACGGATCTTTGTTGGCAAAGTAATGTCTCTGCTTTTGAATATGCTATCTAGGTTGGTCATAACTTTCCTTCCAAGGAGTAAGCGTCTTTTAATTTCATGGCTGCAATCACCATCTGCAGTGATTTTGGAGCCCCAAAAGATAAAGTCTGACACTGTTTCCCCATTTATTTCCCATGAAGTGATGGGACCAGATGCCATGATCTTTGTTTTCTGAATGTTGTGCTTTAAGCCAACTTTTGCACTCTCCTCTTTCACTTTTATCAAGAGGCTTTTGAGTTCCTCTTCACTTTTTGCCATAAGGGTGGTGTTATTTGCATATCTGAGGTGATTGATATTTCTCCCGGCAATCTTGATTCCAGCTTGTGCTTCTTCCAGCCCAGCGTTTCTCATGATGTACTCTGCATATAAGTTAAATAAGCAGGGTGACAATATACAGCCTTGACGTACTCCTTTTCCTGTTTGGAACCAGTCTGTTGTCCCATGTCCAGTTCTAACTATTGCTTCCTGACCTGCATATTGTATATTGTATTACTGAGTAGGAAACATGTGTTAACAGGAAAGGGGTAGTCTGTTCAGCACTGTATGAGAGAAATCTGCCAACAATAATTTCTCAAAAATGTCAATTATTATTGTCATCACCATCATCTCCTCTGGGATCTTATACTAGTACTATCTTCTCTTAAGAGCTTCCCTTGTGGCTCAGCTGGTAAAGAATCTGCCTGCATGTGGGAGACCTGAGTTCAATCCCTGGATTGGAAAGATCCCCTGGAAAAGGGAAAGGCTACCCACTCCAGTATTCTGGCCTGGAGAATTCCATGGACTGTACAGTCCATTGGGTTGAAAAGGGTCAGACACGACTGAGCGACTTTCACTTCACTTCACTTTACCTTCTCTTAAATTTCCAGTCTCCTCTCCTTTACTATTCCTTTTCTGCTTGCCTTAAAAATTTGCTCAAATCTTTCACATGCTTAAAAACATTTCTTCAAACCTTGTGATCCCTTCTATCATCTTTCTTCACCCATTTTTCTCCCATCATTTCCTCACTCCTCTGCAATCTTGTTTTTGCTCCTTCCACTATGATGAAATTGCACTGGCTCAGTAGAGTTACCAGTGACCCCCAGAATGAACACTCAGTTGATATGCTCGCAGTTGACTTTTCCATAATGTTAGACATTGCTAATGTTAGGCATTGATCCCACCCTCCTTCCTATAATCCTCAGCTCCCTTGACATCATGCCATCATGATTCTCTACCCCTGGGACTACTCTCACTCAGACATTATGTCATGACCCCATCTTGTTCTCTCTCTCTCTTTTTAAAATTTTATTAATTTACTTATTTGGCTGTACCAGCTCTTAGTTGCAGTACATGGGATCTAGTTCCCTGACCAGACTGACCCTGGGTCCCCTGCATTGGAAGCATCCAGTCTTAGTCACTGACTACCAGGGAGGTCCCCATGTTGTTCTCTTGAATGCTGGTATTCCCCAAGTTCTGTCTTTCTTGGTTTTACAGTCTCGTTTACACCAGTGGATTTCATTCTTTGCTACTCATTATAACAACCCATACCCTTTTAGAAAATAAGGATAACCTGAGAAAAAAGAACATTTGTGAACTGTAGATGAGAATATAAATTGTGCGGTCACTATGGAAAACAGGATGAAGTTTCCTCAAAAAAGTTAAAAATAGGACTACCATATGATCCAGCAATTCTGCTTCTGGGTATATATTCAAAGGGAATGAAAAAGAATCTTAAAGAAATATCTGCACTCCCATGTTCCTTGAAGTATTATTCACAATAAACAAGGTATGGAAATAACCAAATTATCAATAGATGAATGGATAAAGAAGATGTGTGTTATATATATATATATCCAATATTATTCAGCCATGAGAAAGAAAGAAATCCTATCATTTGTGACAATATGGATGAACTTCGAGAGCCTTATACTAAGTGAAAGAAGTCAGACAGAGAAAAATGAATACCATATGATACCACTTATGTGCACATTTGTGCTAACTCGCTTCAGTCATATCCAACTCTTGTGACTCCATGGACTGTAACTCACCAGGCTCCTCTATCCATGGGATTCTCCATGCAAGAATACTAGAGTGCCTTACCATGCCCTCCCTCCAGGGAATCTTTCCCACCCAGGGATCAAACCTGTGCCTCCTGTGACTACTGCATTGCAGGCAATTCCTTACCACTGAGCCACCCAGGAAGCCATGATACCACTTACCTGTGGAATCAAAGAAAGGAGAACTCATAGAAGCAGAGAGTAGAATGGTGGTTCCCAGGGGCTAGGAGTGGAGGAACAGGGAAGATATTGACCATTGGGTACAGACTTCCAGTTATAAGTTCTGGGAATCCAATACACAGCATGGTGATTAATGTTTTATAGTACTGTATTACATACACCAGAGAAACCTGGAATATACTACCGTATTATATACTTGAAAGTTGCTAGGAGAGCAGATCTTATAGTTCTCACCACAAAAAAGATGGTAATTATCTGATATGACTGGTCATAAAGGTGTTAGCTAACAGTGTGGTGGTAACCATTTTGCAATATTTAAGTGTAACAAATGAACATGTTGTATACCTTAAACCTACACAATAAGTCAATTATATCTTAACAAAGCTGGAGGGAGAAAGCAGGAGTATTTCAGGGAAAATGAATCCACTGAACAAAACAGAGAAACGTAAAATAGGAAATTCAGAATGTGGGGCAAAGCAGATAAGAGCCTTCCAGAATAACTATGTTGGATCACAGCAGAAAATCGAGCTGGAAAGCAGTGTGGGATCAGCAGTGTGGGATCAGGCAGGAACATGAGCTAAGCGTCCCCATTGTTAATCCATGTTAGCCTCTTGCTTAAATTAGTAGTATGACTTGAAAAGTTGTGTTTTCTCAATTTGCACCCTCTTCTAGACTCCATATTGTCATGAATTATAAATTAAATGGGACAATTTAACAAATTAATTTCAACAAAATAAGGATTTTACACTCCTGATTAGATGCTCCTGAGAACCAGGGTTATCTTTTTTCAATACCTAATATGATGTCATATGTAACCAGAACTCAATCAGTATTTATCACCTGATGAATAAATGAATGAAGGACCAAAATCACTCTAATTTGAACACATAGAAGAAAGACTAGTTGAAATTATGGAATATTATCAAAGAATACCAAAAGTGTCATAAATTTGGGCGACCTATTTAGAAGAATAACACATGAAATGTTTTATGGTACTTTTGAGTGCCAGCATGTCCAGTTGCTTCAGTCATGTCTGACTCTTTGTGACCCCATAGACTGTAGCCCACCAGGCTTCTCAGTCCATGGGATTCTCCAGGAAAGAACACTGGAGTAGGTTGCCACGCCCTCCTCCAGAGGATCTTCCCAACCTGAACCCATGTCTCCTGCATTGCACGTGGATTCTTTACCACTGAGCCACCTGGGAAGCCCTTATGGTACTTTTAATCGGCTTTAAAAGACTGGTTTTTATATGTTGATTAAGTATTCTTTGTTTCTCTCCTTTTTTTATACTGATTTTTTTTTTTTTTTTGGTACGGCCAAGCAGCATGTGGGGGCATCATAGTTCCTCCACCAAGGATCGAACCCACGCTTCCTGCATTGAAAGCACAGTCCTAACCACTGGGCCACCAGGAAAGTCCCACTTTCTCTTTTTAAATTTTTATCCTGTTAATTTAGTTAGTAAACTTTCCCCCTACTTCCACTCCTCATAGTACAAAAGCAAATCTGGGCCAGCTGGGGATGAGCCATCATGAATCATAATCAGTCTTTCTAAAGTAGATTTATTTATGAAAGTAGGATTGAATGACTGATTTGTCCCTTTGTGATCACTAATCCCTAGCCTCTTAATTTTACCTTTCAGTATTTATTACAGAAAGAAATAAAATTTTCACATGGGTATTCTACTGTTGTTGTTGTTTTTTTTGTTTTTTTTTTTTTTGTCTTAGTCACTAAAGAGTAACTTTTTTGGGAAAAAATTTTGGGAGGTCCCTGGTAGTCTACTGGTTAGGACTTGGCTCTTTAACTGCCATGGCCCTGGGTTCAGTCCTTGGTAAGGGAACTAAGATCTTGCAAGCCTCACAGCATGGCTTTAAAAAAAAAAGGAAAAAAATTGTATTTTTCATCTCTTTTCCTTTCATGTGTGTTCCATTTAGACCAGGAAATTGACATTTCAGCCCAGAAGACTTAGGCCAGATGTTAGTTCACTGGCTGAAACATGGATTTCCTGCCCCAATAGGTGACCTCTGAAAGCAAAATAGGCTTTTTCTTAATGGATAGACTGTCCAAATGACCTCATTTCTAGAACAAGGGGCCTTTGTTGTGTCTCTTTGCAATTGGAATCAACATCATCTGAGTTTTGAGAACATTCATTAGATAAAGAGAAGCTAGAACCTACTTGTTTCATCTGTAAGGCATAGGAAAAATTTATGCCTAGGCAATCCATTTATTTGTTCCTTTAAAAATATTTGTGTTCCTTGAGAGGGAAATGGTGCTAAAATCTAGTGCCTGCTTACCCATATTAATATTTCTCTTAGATTTCAATCCTCATCCCAGCCAGCACTCACCACAGGAACAGAGTGTGTAACGTGCTTCCCAAGACAGGGAATCGTTTCACTAAACTCAACCAAAGCACTATTTAAAGAAACAGCCATGACACCAGTGTCCTGTCACTTAACCTTCTATCTCTATATGTGAGAAGCTCATTGAGACATTTTCATGGCGCCACCTCTTCTGATGAGCTCTTCACCAAGTTCATTTATTTTTATCTTCAATTGTATAAGGCAGCTCAGAAAAAAAAGCTGAGATAACTGGGCCTTTGTGTATGCGTGTGCGCGCATGCGTGTGTGCCTCTGAGTGTGTCACAGGAAATGCAGTTTGAAAGAAAGTACCCAGAAGAGGAAAATGGCTTTGAATGACTGAGGAGAGACTGAAAAAACTTGCTATACATGGAAAGGAAGGGAGTTAGACTGTGTGAGAAGGAAGCTATGCTTCTGAGATTCTAAAATGATAGAATTTTACAGCTTAAGGGAAAGTTAAGACATTTTCTCTCTCTTTGTCCCTTCCTTCTTTCCTTTCTTTATTTCTTTAGAAACAAGAATACGAGTTTCACTTTAAAACAGCCAACATATAACATTTTAGAAGTATAAAAACCTCGCTCCTTGTAATCCAAAGTACTGGCTCCTCCATGAAAGAACAGAATAAAGCCGATCTATATACAGTTACCATCAGGCTGGGCAATGCATCTAAGACTCATGGTTCTTCCTCAAGTAATTTATATAGTAGATATGTGACTCTTTAAAAAAAAAAAGGAGTAGTAAAAAACGATAATCACACTTTCCTTTGTTTTAATGAGTCAGTGCATACTTTTTCCAGAATGCTATACTCGGCTCAACACCCCCCTCCTTTGTTAATAGTCATATGCAAATGTCATTAATTATAAATTAATATTTATTGTTATTCAACCAGAGTATTCTGGATAATACATCAATTCTGGATAAGATTTATAATAGTTTTCTGTGGTTTCTGGGATTGATTTTGTGAGTGAGAATCTTTTGTTCTATGTATATAACATAGCACTTCAAAGAAGCAAGGCCATAGTCTTAATTGGAGCCTTTGAAAGTAATGGGGAATGAAAAAATATTTTTCATGACCACGTTTAAGCAATAGAGACAGCCAAGTAGGCTTTGGGTAAAGTTTATAAAATACACAAGACTGATGAAGCAATTTGTTTGGTGGATGATACTTCCCAGCTGTGCTTTTTAAGACTTTCCTTGCATAATTTGGAAATATTTAACATAGTCTCTGGTCCCTTATTAACACATTCCTTTTTTTTTTTTTTCTTACACTCTCCTAAGTTAAAAGATAAATAGCAGGAAGTATGATTCTACAGACCATTCGCTCTCCATGCTTCCTTTTTTTCTGCTTTTCAGTGTCAGGTAGCTCTCAGAGAATCTCACAGCTCTCCACAGGCGATACTGCTCCCGTGTTAATTCAGAAGTTGTTTCATGGTGAGTTGAAGTCTTTGGATTCTTTGCCTTAAACATTGTGAATTCAGTGTTGGAAGGGCTTCACTGGTAGCTCAGATGGTAAAGAATTTGCCTGCAATGCAGGAGACCCAGGTTAATACCTGGGTCAGGATGATCTCCTGGAGAAGGGAATGGCTACCCATTCCAGTATTCTTGCCTGGAGAATTCCACGGACAGAAGAGCCTGGTGGGCTACAGTCTGTGGGATCACAAAGAGTCAGACACAACTGAGCCACTAACATGCACACACCAGAACCAGCCCACTCAGAGTCTTTTTCTTCTTGTCTATAATATGTATTACTGAATAGTTCAGAATCCTCATGTTTCAGAATTACGAATGGGTTTACAAATCATCTTGTCTGACCCAACTATGCAAAATGAAATATCGGTCACAGTATCTATCTGGAGGAATAATTCCCAGGCAAAACCTTGGTGTTTACAGAGCATCAACACAGAGGAAAACCTAACTGGCTAGGCTGGTAACCTTGCTTATCAGAGTGGGAGAAGAGATTTCAGAGAAAAGTATTTATAGCTCTGAATCATCATTTTGTTTATTTACCTTCTCTCCACAGCCTGTTTGGGCTGTCTTCACTTGGTTTTAATTTTTCTGTTTAGTTTGCTCTTAGTTCTTTTCTCCATCTCTCTTACCAAATACTCCAAGATGAAGACTTTTAAACAGGTAATGCTTTAGCAAGGATTTGGCTCACTTTTAAGGTAGTTGTGGAAAAAATGTGTTTGCGATTGTCAAGCGGAAAAATGTTTTCGAATTTCAGTATTTCCTTGAAGTTAGTCCCCCCACCCCCGAGGCATTGTGGAATGCCCAGCGTTGGAGTGCCAGAGAGAGTTGCTGACCGTAGGCAAAAAGTAAATGAGCTTATCTGTTTTCATAGATCAATTTCAGAAGGCAGTATGGTAAAAAAATAAATTAGACTATTTATAATCTTTTGGATTTAACATCTGCTTAATCTCTCTTTTTTTTTTTTTCTGTAGAAAATATGTTACCTTTAAAAAGTAACAAGTATTTGGGGACTTCCCTGGCAGTCCAATGGTTAAGACTCCATGCTTCCATTGCAGAGGCCATGGGTTCAATCCAGTCAGGGAACTAAGATCCTGCATGCCTTGTAGCATGGCTGAAAAGTTAAAAAAAAAAAAAAAATAACAATGAAATAAAAAATAACAAGGTTTGAATGAAGCTGTGTTCCTAGAACATGTGCTATTCTTATGGATAATACAGTTTATTCCAATAAATACATTTAACATTTTATTGTCTGTCCTTAAATGTCTCTGAGTATCTGATTTGGGGAACTCCATTCACATATCTCATGATGGTTTCTTTTACCAACTAATTTTAAAAGCTATCCACTGGTTTAGTTTTTCAATAGGTTATATTTTAAAATTTTACCTTCCCTTGGCAATGTGTTCCTTTCCTTATTCTGACAGTCCCAAGTTCCTAGCGGCTCTCAAATTTGTGTAGATATCACAATCACCTGGAGGGGGGGCTTGTTAAACTGCTGATCACTGTGTCTGGCTCTGTAGACTTGGGGGCTGGGGCCTGGAAATTTGCATTTCCAACAAATTAGGTTATGCTAATGCTTTTCTTCTTGAGTCCACACTTTGAGAAGCACTGATCCAAATAAAGTAGTCTAAAAGATGGAGCTATTTATTTGACTTTTTTCTTGTTTCTTGAGGTGTGCCTGTATTGCTATGAACTTTCCCCTTAGGACTGCTTTTACCGTGTCCCACAGGTTTTGGGTTGTTGTGTTTTCACACCAGTCAGAATGGCAGCAATCCAAAAGTCTACAAATAATAAATGCTGGAGAGGGTGTGGAGAAAAGGGAACCCTCCTACACTGTTGGTGGGAATGCAAACTAGTACAGCCACTATGGAGAACAGTGTGGAGATTCCTTAAAAAACTGGAAATAGAACTGCCTTATGATCCAGCAATCCCACTGCTGGGCATACACACTGAGGAAACCAGAAGGGAAAGAGACACATGTACCCCAATGTTCATCGCAGCACTGTTTATAATAGCCAGGACATGGAAGCAACCTAGATGTCCATCAGCAGGTGAATGGATAAGAAAGCTGTGGTACATATACACAATGGAGTATTACTCAGCCATTAAAAAGAATACATTTGAATCAGTTCTAATGAGGTGGATGAAACTGGAGCCTATTATACAGAGTGAAGTAAG
>NW_011495043.1:1454745-1454859 GCF_000754665.1 Bison bison bison | reverse complement strand
ATTAAAAAGAATACATTTGAATCAGTTCTAATGAGGTGGATGAAACTGGAGCCTATTATACAGAGTGAAGTAAGCCAGAAGGAAAAACATAAATACAGTATACTAACGCATATA
>NW_011495043.1:1448961-1454645 GCF_000754665.1 Bison bison bison | reverse complement strand
ACTAACGCATATATATGGAATTTAGAAAGATGGTAACAATAACCCAGTGTACGAGACAGCAAAAGAGACACTGATGTATAGAACAGTCTTATGGACTCTGAGGGAGAGGGAGAGGGTGGGAAGATTTGGGAGAATGGCATTGAAACATGTAAAATATCATGTAAGAAACGAGTTGCCAGTCCAGGTTCGATGCACGATACTGGATGCTTGGGGCTAGTGCACTGGGACGACCCAGAGGGATGGTATGGGGAGGGAGGAGGGAGGAGGGTTCAGGATGGGGAACACATGTATACCTGTGGCGGATTCATTTTGATATTTGGCAAAACTAATACAATTATGTAAAGTTTAAAAATAAAATAAAATTAGAAAAAAAAATAAATAAAAGATGGAGCTAGTATGAACTAAGGTGGTAGTAGAGACAGACAGAAGTGGATGAACTCGGCATATATTTAGGAAGTAGGGTCCACAGGGCTTGTTCATGGTTAGAAGGGAGTGATGGTGAGGTGGGAAGGAATCAGTCATGTCTCTGAGGTTGGTAGCTTGAACCAGTGGATGGATGTAATAGGATGTGAGCAGGGTGGGATGGACGGATTGTAGTGAGAAGTCACAAATTCTATTTAAAGTTTAAATAAACTATTTTAAAAATGTCAATCACAGTGCTTGACATAAAGTTGATTTTCAGTAAATAACATTGGTACTGCTGTTATTGCTATTTTTACTTTCAAAATTGAATAGTCCTTATCACTCCACTCTGCCTCCCAGACCTTTTACTCAGCAGCCACACTCCAGGGCTAGAAATTCTTTTTTGCAAGTACTAGAAAACTTAGCATTTTTATAATGTGATCCAACAGACAGGTATGGACAAGGGCATTTTATAGATATAAACCTCATGGTATGAGTGGGTAGGTGGAGGGCAAAAGGAGGGAAAAGGGAGAGAAAGCTCTAATTCATAGAGTTACTACCTGCACATTCACATACAACCTCATAGCTGCTATATTAAATAGCTGAATTCTCCCACTTTACAAACGAGATAAATAACTTGCCCAATATCTTATAGAAACCTGAGTGAAATTCAAACTCAACTCTGTCCTGAATCCATTATATTTGTGCTGCTGCCAAACTCTACCTTCACTGCCAGGCATCATGTCCTAGGGCTTCCCTGGTGGCCCAGTGGTTAAGAATCTGCCTGCCATTGCAGGAACATGGGTTTGATCTCTGATCCGAGAAGATCCCACACTCTGCAGGGCAACTAAGGCCATATGTCGAAACTGTTGAAGCCGATGCACCTAGAGCCTGTGCTCTGCAACAAGAGAAGCCACTGCAATGAGAAGCCTAAGCACAGCAACAAGAGAGGAGCCCCCACTTGCCCCAAATAGAGAAAGCCTACACGCAGCAGTGGAGACCCAGCACAGCCAATAAATAAAAATAAATAAATTTTTTAAAAGTTGCTAGTTGAGGATCCAAATCAAAATCATGGGAAAAAAAAAAAAAAGATGTCCTAAATAGGCTGCAGGCAACACCTTGTAATTTCTGGACTACTGACTGGCTTTTAAATCTGTAATCCTGCCATATAGTCAGAACCACTTTTTCACAAAGCAGTCCAGTATGTGCATTTATATGTGTCTGTGTGTATGTATGGACTTCTGTGCTCCATGCATTGTGCAGCTGTATGACTGAGATTTGGGCTTCCCAAGTGGCTCAGTGGTAAAGAATCTGTCTGACAATGCAGGAGACTCAGCTTTGATCCCTGGCTTGGGAAGTTCACCTGGAGAAGGAAATGGCAATGTTCTTGCCTGGAAAATCCCATGGACAGAGATACCTGGCGAGCTACAGTCCATAGGGATGCAAAAGAGTCAGACACGACTTATCGACTAAACAACGACTGAGGCTAATTTTCCAAGAAATAACACTTATTGGGATAGGTGTATTTCCAGTATTTACTTTCATTCAATGCATTCTAATAGTTCATTGCAATAAACATTTATCAGAACACAGAGAACTGATTTCAGTCCATTTTTGGGTCTCTACTAGATGTCTAAAAAATCTTGTTCTAGGTCCCTTTCTGTCCTTGGAATTCACTTACCAGTGTTGTAACAATTCCAGTGAGTTGGATGAGGGAGAGCCTTGATGGAAAGACAAAAGGATTCCTATGTGTTCAGTTCAGTCACTTAGTTGTGTCCAACTCTTTGCGACCCCATGGACTGCAGCACACCAGGCTTCCCTGTCCACCAACAACTCCCGGAACCTGCTCAAACTCATGTCCATCGAGTCGGTGGATACTTTCCATATGACATCTTTAATGGCGAATCTACACTTGCCCACCTTACAGAGCTTTGTGGGAATCAAATACATTACAGTGTAGATGAAAGAATTTTTAAAAGTACTGAAGTCATCTGATTTTGAGTCTGCTCCATTTGTTTACTTGGAGTGATCATTCAAATTCTCCAGAGCCTATTTCTTCATCTTCAATATGAGGGATTTGATCCAGGTCATCTTAAAGGCCCTTTTCTACCCTCATGGGGGGTATAATTCTATTAAAAAAGCTCTTTGTGAATGGTACCCTAGGGGACTCTGAAATAATATGATCATGATCATGATGTTGCTGATTATTCTTTATATTTTGTTAAAAAGCCCTTGAAGGAATTATTTTGGAAGAATTGGCCGTGGAGAAAAGGCTCAATTTGGGAGAAGTAATAAGAATCATTTTGAGTAGAAGCTTCATGAAGTTGATCCGTGAAAAAGTTCAGCTTCATTTTTCAAATGTCAAAAAAAATTGTGTTCTATAAGAATAAAAATGACTGCTCAGAATTTCATATTTATGTAAAGACAGCAAAATTACAGGTACCAACATTCCTCCTCAAATGTATTATTTATTTCCCTATCCATTTATTAGGGAGCACCAGGAAAAGGACCTCAAATATCTAGGGTAGCTTGATTCTCTGACTGCCAAAATGATGGCTAAGATTTAATTGTATTGAGATATGTTTCTGCTGTTGCTAAATAATACCTATCTTTAGATGATCCTGAAATGTAATATCACCTCTGAGGAGGTAGGTGGCAATTAGTGTGGCCTTGCTTCATCTAGGATGGGGAAACAGAAATGCAGAAAAGTTCATTGCTTTGCCCTCAGGTCCTCTGATGAGTCAGGAAGAAAGACTCATGCTTGGCACTGGAGACTCATGCTCCCACCATCCTTCTTGTTTGGCTTCATGCTCAGTCCCTTGCCATAATGTGTTTATGCAGCCCCAGTAGAAGCAGCACTGTCCTTTGTATTTTCTTGGATTAAGTAGGATGTTGTTGTTGTTTAGTCGGTAAGTCATGTCTGACTCTGTGACCACATGGACTGTAGCCCACCAGGCTCCTCTGTTTATGGAATTTCCCAGGCAAGGATACTGGAGTGGGTAGCCATTTCCTACACCAGGGGATCTTCCCAACCCAGGGATCGAACCCCAGTCTCGGATCCTGCATAGGCAGGTAGATTCTTAACCAGGGAAGCCACCAGGGAAGCCCACTGAGTAAGGTAACACATGGCTCAGATCAGATCAGATAAGTCACTCAGTCGTGTCCGACTCTTTGCGACCCCATGAGTCGCAGCACGCCAGGCTTCCCTGTCCATCACCAACTCCCGGAGTTCACTCAGACTCACGTCCATCGAGTCAGTGATGCCATCCAGCCATCTCATCCTCTGTCGTCCCCTTCTCCTCTTGCCCCCAATCCCTCCCAGCATCAGAGTCTTTTCCAATGAGTCACCTCTTTGCATGAGGTGGCCAAAGTACTGGAGTTTCAGCTTTAGCATCATTCCTTCCAAAGAAATCCAGGGGCTGATCTCCTTCAGAATGGACTGGTTGGATCTCCTTGCAGTCCAAGGGACTCTCAAGAGTCTTCTCCAATACCACAGTTCAAAAGCATCAATTCTTCGGCGCTCAGCCTTCTTCACAGTCCAACTCTCACATTGAAATTCTTAAATATACATAAAATCAATTCAATGGTTATTTACCTTTTTTCATCATTTACTTATTTTCATGTCTTTATAGAGGTGATGATGATGATGATAATTTTAAAAAGCCCAGCACTGCTTTAATGAATTTATTTGGATTCGCAGAATTTTAGAACACACACCTGGCACCAGCATCAACCCAGGAAAGCAAGAGGCTTGGTCATACTGACTCTGCACCCAGCACTCCATTTCAGCACAATGCCTTCTGACTATCAAGGGAGAGTTTCTCATTCCTTTTCTTTCCTTTCAAAAATATTGTCATTGGGGATTATGCTTATAAATTTAATTACCTTTGGAAAAGTTTTTTTTTTTTTTTCCTCTTCCAATTTTGAACTTTCCTCTAAGGGCTCTTCATTTATTGGATTTTGGTAATTAATGCTCGAGGGAAGGGATTTCAAGGACTTGCTCTTTTGCCTCTTCTTTTATGTGGACCCAGAAGGAAAAAAAAAGCAAAAACACCAGGGAGGTGCCCCAGGGAGGACTCTCTCCGAGGGGCATCTCACTTGGGTTTTTGAAGCACTCCTTTAACAGAGCAGTCCTTTAACAGAGAGGCGGTTCCTTCTGGTTGCTGAACTGCTTCACAAAGTGATCAATCACCCAATCCAGTGTGGATCATCATCTCCCAGGGAAAGTTGAGTGGTTTTTAAGGAAACAATCACAAAAGGAGAAACACCTCTATAGGGCTATTTCCCTCATAAAATAAATCCGTCATGGATTTTGTCCTTAGAAAAACATACACGGGGCCCCAAGTGTGCTGGCTTACTGGTTACAACCATAGCACTTCCTTTTGAAAATCCGCCTCCCCCCTCGCCCACCCCACGCGGGTCCTTACATTAAAGAAACCATTAAAACCATTAAAACCCAAGGCGCATTTCCCCTAAAGCGCTGAAACCCCTAGCGATGCAGGGCATTGCCGGCATCCGGGAACCAAAATGTCCCCACTCGTAATAAACATCATAAACACGAGCCAAACAATGGCTCGTGCCCAAGCTTTCACACTTGTTTTTCCAAGTCTCGGCTGCCAGAGGCAGAGAGTTGTAATTCCTGAGGTCGCTTGACTTCGGGAGGGGCGAGGTGTGCGTTGTGAGACTCACTGCTTGGGAACTCTTGGGTAGGACTCGCTTAAAGATTAACTTTCTCGAGTTTCTGGGACCAAGACTGTGTCGGTGAATGGCGTGATTGGAAACTTGTGCAGGCGGGAGGCTGCAAGCGGCCGCTCTTTCAACAGGCGATTTGTTCTCCTGTCTGTGGCTCATTTCCATGCAAAGAGCCTGACATCAGAGCACCTTTTGTTGCTAAACGCTTTCTTTAGCGTCGAGGGGAGAGAGTCATGTGGAGCTGGAAGAGCTCATTTTGAAGAGAGGGGGCCGGGGAGTTCCCTCCAAGTTCCCGAGGCAGCTCGGTCACCCGGCGGGGCCGTGCCCAGACGTTCTGGAAGCACTGAGTCGCGTGCCCAGTTAGTCGGTCCCGGCCGCAGGAAGAGACGCCTTTGCAGCGGCGTGCATCGCTGCTGGGGCCGCCAGAGTTCCCCGCGGGTAAACTCAGTGGTGCGAACTTTGCCTCCTGCTGCCCCGCCGCCGAGCCGAGCCGGGGCTGGGAAAGTTTCCGGACTTGTCAGTCGCGCGGCCCGCAGCCACCTAGAGCCGAGGAGCGGCCGCCTGCCCCGGGGGGCCCCCGCCGGGTCGGA
>NW_011495043.1:1427482-1448861 GCF_000754665.1 Bison bison bison | reverse complement strand
GCCCCGGGGACCCGGCCATGGAGCAAGACGCGGGAGCCGCCGGCGCGGCGCCCGAGCCGGAACCCGAGCCCGCTTCGGAGCCCGAGGTGGGCGCGGGCATGTCCGAGGCGTTCTCCCGGCTCTGGACCGACGTGATGGGCATCCTGGTGAGTTACCTGGAGGCGCGGGGAGGGCGGGTCGTGGGTCTCCCCGGAGCAGGGCAGCCTCTGGGGGACCTCGCGTTCCTGCGCGCTCGCTGACTCGGCCAGCCCACCCCTTGGGGGTCGTCCTTCTCCGGCTCTAGTTCTTAAGGGGTTAAATTCACAAGGTTTAGGATTTCAAAAACCTAATTAAAAAATAACCAGCCACAGATCAGATCAAAGATAGATGTTTTAAACAATCGGGTGTGGTGTTGCACAGTGTAATCTGGGACACCTGCTGAGAAGTTGGTGTGGAAAAAGAGGAAGAGTCTTTCAAAAGACTGGATGTAAATAAACCGTGTTTGGCTGCTGTGGATTTGGGAAGAGGCTGATTTTACTGATGTTTATTTGTTGTCTGAGCAGGAGAGGAAAACAATTACCTCCTTGCTCAGAACCACAACAAGTTAACTAACATACTCTGCAGTTTTCAATTTGTAGAATTACAGGATATTTGTTATGTGTTTGGGGCTAAAAACAATAGGGCTTATTTTGCTAAATCTGTATTGTCATGTATTTTGAAATGTCCAGTAACTAAACCCGCCCCTGGATTTGGCATAATTTCTGAAAAATAGTTTTTAGGCATGGAAGATGAAGCTTTAACTTGTTCAGGGTTCAGTGCCTTGAGGAATTAGTAGATTTGCTTCGATGGAGCTGTGGAGAGGCAGGTAGACTAGAATAAGATGTGTGGTAGGTCAGGCACCTTACTCCACACATAAAGTAAGCCTGGCATCTTACTCCACATATAAAAAGTCAACTTCAATGTAAAGATTTGGAATTGGCTGTTGTGGAAGCCAATTGGAAGAGGCTCTGTATTTACTTGGAGATTTTTTTTTTTTTTTTAATAGAAGGAGGTGTAGTTTGTTGAAAGAAGCTCTTTGGGAATGATGAAACCATTTTTACCGCAGTGATTCAGCTCTTGGGCTTTGTAGTGAGTGAGCCTGGATTCAGATCCCAGCCCTCCTATTGACTGACTGCATGGCCAAGGTACCCAGCTGCACTGATGTTCTATTTCATCACCTGAAAAGTGAAGCAAAGAAGATCTGCTTCTTGGATTTTCTGAGATTTAGCTAAGTTGATACATAGCTAGTGCTCAGCATACTAGTGTTAATAGAAGAGGACGGCAGAGGTAAGTGAGCAAACTCAGGGAAACAGTGAAGGACACGGAAGCCTGGCATGCTGCAGTCCATGGGGTCGCAAAGACTTGGATACACTGAGCAATTGAACAACAATAAGTAATGGCTGTCTATTTTTTTTTTCTTGCAAATAATCTTGTGGCTCATCTTTCCAGAGATCCTAAAAGTCCCAGTTATTCCATCTTTAGGTGTCCTTTGGTATTAATGATTATTCCTATGCCGAGAGCCAGGGAAGGTTGGTCAAAGATTTCTACCTGCTCTTCTCACTCTCTGATATTTTATTTTACTTATTTTTTGAAAGCAGATTTGTTCAGGGAAATACACACTCCATAGACAGAGTGTGGGCCGTCTCACAAGGGCGCTCCAATATTTTAAAAATATATATTGAGAAACACTTCAAGTTATGCTATTTGCCTTTTCTGAACATTACCGATGAATACGGGCCTTCAGTGAAATTCCAGAAAACTCAATGAACATATATAAAAGTTGTGGTGATAGACTGTATTTTAAGTTCATCCAGCAGAAGCTTATCTTGCTATTTCTTGCTTAGGTCTCACTCTAAATTTTCAGTCACTGAGAAAATTGGTTTGCATCTTTTAGTAGGGTGTGGGCTGGGGAGGGAAGGCTTAGAGGGGCTCACTTATATTGAAGTGTGGGCTCAGGGTCGTTTGGGGGTGGGGGTGGCATGGAGCACTTTCTGAAGAGTGACTCTCCCTTCCCTGGCAGATTCCAGCACTGTTGGGTCAGTCGTAGCAGAGTGTTCTTTGGCTGAGTTAGAAGACGGGGTGGGGCTCAAAAAGCCCAAACCTGTTATTCAAAAGGCCGATGCAGGAGAAAAGAAAATATGTGCTTCTTACAGAGCTAATATTTAGTTCTATGTGAGGCTGAAAGACGGTTACGGTTGTCCTAAACAGGTAGTGTTCACTCCTGCTTTCCCGTCTTTTATAAGATCTTCTTTTCCTGTAAATCTTGGGCATCAAGATTGTTCCTTAGGCAAAAGGCAGACGCAGAGGACACAGCTTACCTATCCTCTGTACAGGCCTATGAGAAGTCACTGGGGGAAAAGGATCTTTATTCTGTGTTGAGGATGCTATCATCCAAGTGTTTGTAAGAAACTATCTTTGGAAAAATATATCATGACACAAAACTGACGTCAGACTTTGTCTGTTCTTACAGAGATAAAAGACACCATTTTCTTCATTTTGTATTTAAAATACGGGATTTTACAATCATCTCTCAGCCTAGATGGACGAAGTGACTTGGGCATTGAATACCTTGTTAGAGGCAACGTCAAGCTGGACCCCAGGTTTCTGACTTGCACCAGTCAGGAGCATGTTGCCATGATGCTCCATAGTTAACTGTCCCAGATCAACTTAGTAGAAATGTGATTACATCTGGTATTGTAGGCAAAGGTGATTTGGAAGTTTGTGGACCTGTGGTAAAGAATCCGCCTGCCAATGCAGGAGACTCAAGTTCTATCCCTGGGTCCGGAAGATCCCCTGGAGAAGGAAATGGAAACCCACTCGAGTATTATTGCCTGGGAAATACCATGGACAGAGGGGCCTGGCAGGCTACAGTCCTTGGGGTCGCTATAGAGTTGGACACGACTTAGCGACTAAACAATAGCAACAAATTTGGAAGATTCTTTTACCTGATAGCTCAGGTGGTAAAGAATCTGCCTGCAGTGCAGGAGATCCCTGCATCCCTGTGTTCCATTCCTGGGTCGGGAAGATTCCCTGGAGAAGGGATAGGCTACCCACTCCAGTATTCGTGGGCTTCCCTTGTGGCTCAGCTGGTGAAGAATCCACCTGCAATGTGGGAGACCTGGGTTCGATCCCTGGGTTGAGAAGATCTCCTGGAGAAAGGAAAGGCTACTCCCTGCAGTATTCTGGCCTGGAGAATCTCAAAGTCAGACAGGACTGAGGGACTTTCACTTTTTTATTAGAGAACTTCGG
The DNA here is from genome assembly GCF_000754665.1 of Bison bison bison. Lineage (NCBI taxonomy): Eukaryota > Metazoa > Chordata > Mammalia > Artiodactyla > Bovidae > Bison > Bison bison. The sequence continues at coordinate 1,445,594 of NW_011495043.1, read as the reverse complement.
AGGGGAGTAAGAGGTAGAAGGGGAATTATACATCCAAGCATCATACTTAGCAGATTTCAGGCACAGTTGCTACTTTTATTTTTTAGATTCTTCTCAGTGTAAAAATATGAACTTCAAAGCCTATTAGGGTTTTTAATTGAATGAGCACAGCTCCCCTTTCCCGAAGGGGCAGTATAACAAGGAACACTCACCATCTGTCTCCCGTTCCCCTCCTCCCCACCCCCCAGCCCAGACCCCCCAGCCCCGAACCCCGACCCGCCCCACCCCAACCCCGGTAGATTTTGTTGGTTCTGACCCAGGGGAGGGGTGTTACCCCAGAGGCATTGATCTCAGTAAATACAGGGTGGTTGTTTGAGTTCATTAGGGCACATTTTGCATTCAAATTAATTCAGTCCTGCACAGTTCAGCACCAACTAGTTGCTTTTAGATAGTTGTTAACAAAACGCTTATTTAGAGAAGTAACAGTATAATTTATGGCATGAAAATGAGAGTACTGGCATGAATAAAATGCTAACAAGTGAATATATAATAGGGAACCCCTACTTACTATGGATTGTGCAGGCCTAGAGGGCATGGTCCGTATTTTACTCAATTTTCTACCTCCAGGGCTTGGGACTTACTGACTGGCTGCTGAGAACATGATTTTTTTGAGTGAAAAAGGAAGAAAGCTTGTACTCTGAAGTGCAGGAGCCACTTCAAAATATAGTTCTGTACACTCATGCCCTGGCTTATAATGGGGTGCCTTTATGAAGAATAAATTTTCTTTATGCTGAATCTACCACTTGGACAGTTCCAGTGTGCAAACTCAAATCCTGGCACTTTCACTGAAAGCGTATCGGCAAATTGGAAAATATTTGTAAACCCTGAGCAATTAAACCGTGGTCTTCTAGTCAGATACTCTGTTCTGTTCTCTAACTCGGCAACGTATGGTCTGCTTGGGTTTGCAAAACCTGACACCTTTCAGGATGACATTCTTAGACTTCTGTTGAGATGTACAGAACCAGTTAGAATCCTCTGGGGGTTTACTTTTATTTTTACTCCCTTCTTGTTATTCAGTTGCTCAGTAATGTCCGACGCTTTGAGACCCCACGGACTGCCGCACACCAGGTTTCCGTGTCCTTCACTACCTCCCGGGGTTGCTCAGACTCAGGACCGTTGCGTTGACGACTCCATCTAACCATCTCATCCTCTGTCCCCCTGGTTACAGACAAAACATTCCATTTTCTATTTTGGGGTGGGGGAGCCTAGATTTTTTTTTTTTTTTTTAAGAGTAGGAATTGTTGAGGTTATTAGAAGAGGTGGATCTTATTTTCAGCCCCAAGTATCCATTTGGTAAATTGTGATGGTTCATAAAGTTTTCCTCCAATTGGAAGAAGCAGGCATTCAAGACTCCTTTGCTGGGAAGGGAGAGGAAGGGAGTTAGTAAGTAACTATTGTTTGCTAGATCCTGCAAGATGCACCTCCCCCAGACCTTACATTTCCCTGCTGTGTTGCTACAATTTACACCCATTTCCTAGCAATGCTTAGAAAATATCCATTGTGTAGACAAACTCTACACAGATGACCTTCCCCTCTTCTAGTTCCTATGCAGGCTACAGAAAAGTGTAGTAGGTTTATTTAAGTTAATAAACATAATAAATAAACTCTTTAGGTTGTCTGCTAGGTTTATTGTATCTTGCTGATTACTAAAGTCCTCTTTCTTTAAAAGATTCTCCTTCACTCTGTATTTAAGTGTGGGGGAGGGAAGAGGCCTGTGAGATCCCTAGGGGGCTTTTAAAATGCAAACTCCTTTGTACCGAACAGTGTGTAATTTACATATTGTTGGGTGGTGTCTAACCGTAAGCCCTTTAGCTAATGACTTAATTTTAGGTCTTGGAATCTGAGCGTCAGCCCTAGTGTCAAGTATTCTGACTTCATCTTGATTTTATGTTCCTGTTAGGCAGCGGAAAGCCTATGGCTTTTTCATAAGTAGAGCAATTGCAGGGTGATGTATCAGGAGGCACTGACTAAAGAGACCCTGGACAGGAGCCCTCAACTCCTTCATTTAGATAGGAATGGGAGGGCTTCGGGCAGCAGAGTAGGGGCCAGAGCTCAGACCTCTCAATTTTCAATTATCTGCCAAAGACAGAGTTAAGCCTTATAATTCTGGCTGGGGCCCTTGATTTGCTATCAAAAAAGACCCCTGGGGACTTCCCTAGTGGTCCAGTGGCTAAGACTCTGAACTCCCAATGCAGGGGACCCAGGTTCCATCCCTGGATCCCTATTCAGAAAACTAGATTCCCACATGTCACAACTGAGAGTTTGGGTGTAGCAACTAAGACCCAGCAGAGCCAAATAAATAAATAAAATGATCATTTTTTTAAAAAAAGAGGCCCTGGCACTAAAGTCACAGTGCATATTCCTAGTCTTCCAGCATCTTGCTTTCATGCTTTCTTTGCCGCTCTCTACCTTGAAACATTTTCCCCCTTCCACCTGGCTTGTTCTGCATCCTTTTCACCATCCTTGACTCCAGCTTCTGACCAGAGACTGTCACCGTGTTGGGAGAGGGACTGAATCCCAATGGTGGGCAGGGCCCTTCCTGTACTTACTTGGTCTTCTCATTGCGACCATTGAGCAGTGTTGTCCCCATTTTGCAGTGGAGTTAAATGTGCACATCCTGAATTACACAGATAGTGAACAGGGGAGCTGGGATTTGAATCCCCTGTTACTTCCTGGAAATTAACTCACAGTTGCAGTTTTATAGTTCATTCTTTCACATCTCTACTGGGACACTTATTGAGTATTGGAAGAAAACCGATGACAAAACTAGACAGCCTCTTCAAAAGCAGATACAGCACTTTGGCAACAAAGGTCCATATAGTCAAAGGTATGGTTTTTCCAGCAGTCGTGTATGGATGTGAGAGTTGTACCATAACAAAGGCTGCTGCTGCTGCTAAGTCACTTCAGTCGTGTCCGACTCTGTGCGACCCACTAGACGGCAGCCCACCAGGCTCCCCCGTCCCTGGGATTCTCCAGGCAAGAACACTGGAGTGGGTTGCCATTTCCTTCTCCAATGCATGAGAGTGAAAAATGAAAGTGAAGTCGCTCAGTCGTGTCCGACTCTTAGCGACCCCATGGACTGTGTAGCCCACCAGGCTCCTCCATCCATGGGATTTTCAGGCAAGAGTACTGGAGTGGGGTGCCATTGCCTTCTCCGAACAAAGGCTGAGTGCCAAAGAATTGATGCTTTCGAACTGTGGTGTTGGAGAAGACTCTTGAGAGTCCCTTGGATTGCAAGGAGATCAAACCTGTCAATCCTAAAGGAAATCAGTCCTGAATATTCATTAGAAGGACTGATGCTGAAGCTGAAGCTGAAGCTCCAATCCTTTGGCCACCTGATGCAAAGAGCCAACTATTTAGAAAAGACCCTGATTCTGGGAAAGATTAAAGGCAGGAGGAGAAGGGGACGACAGAGGATGAGATGGTTGGATGGCATCACCAACTCGATGGACATGAGTCTGAGCAAGCTCTGGGAGTTGGTGATGGACAGGGAAGCCTGGCATGCTGCAGTCCATGGGGTCTCAAAGAGTTGGACATGACTTAGTGACTGAACAACAGCAAATGGACTGTCAATCTTTCTGCTTACGTTTTTAAGCTAAGTACTAACTGCACATACCCTTGGCTTCCAGAAGGACAAACAGCATCCACCGCTCCTTCCTTAAATACCTAGTTGTGTAGTGCAGTGTGTAGAGTGCTCCAAGGAGGCTGGAGTACAGAGTCGGGGGTGGGGGGTGGTCAGCCATGGTGCTGGTGCAGGCAGGTCAGTCCCAGAGATGCCTTCCACCTTGGGTCCTGGCAGTGAGTAGGTTTCCCTTGAGAGGTGTTCCCCAGTGAGGGCTAAGGAGGAAAGAAGGGAGGAAGGGCCTTCTGGAGAGAGCTGAGGGGAAAAGAGACGGGAGAGCACAGCACACTGAGGTGGGTACTGGGTAGTGAGAGCTGAGGTAGCTGGCATCATTCTGTAGGCTCCAATGAGAAGCCATTGCAGAATTTTAAACTGACATGTGACATGATCACTTTCTAGAAATGTGACTTCTGTGGGTGATGAGTTGGTGATGAATTTGGAAGAAGACTAGTGGTCTAGGCAAGAGAAGATGAGAGGTTAAACGTTTGTGAAATGTACGAGTTTATCTATCATCTGGCTTCTATTCATCTCAATATTTTCCTCTGTAAGTAGTCAAGGATTGCTCCTGGTAACTTACTTTTGATAAATTCTTTTCCGCTCAAGAGTAGGCTGGGTTAATGCGAGAGATTTTTAGAGATGTTGTAGTGCTGTAACTTTTTCATTCTAAAGAAAAATTGTCTATCTTGACACATCTACGTGTACACATATCTGCTTACCTGTCTTTGCTTGGGAGTGAATGATTTGTTTCCTTAAAAAGGAGATTTATTATTTATAACTACACACACAATGCTATAACCGAAGGATCTTTAATTCCATCTTTTAAAAGCTAATTCTAAAGGACAGTGAAAGAGAGGGAAATGCTCAGTGTGGCATGTCACGTGTATATGCTCAGTCCTGTCTGACTCTTTGCGGCCCCATGGACTTGTAGCCCGCCAGGCTCCTCTGTCCATGGGATTTTTCAGGTAAGAACTGGTTGTCATTTCCTTCTCCAGGAGATCTTCCCTACCCAGAGCTTGAACCTGAGTCTCTTGCATTGGCAAGTGGATTCTTTACCACTGAAACACTTGGGTCGAAGAATACTTGATGCTTCAGACTTAACCATCATAATCCCGCTATTATATGATGAGTTTATCCATAGTTTACACACATTCTTTTTTAGGGTAGGAATAAAATTGATTTCAAAATAATGAATTTAGATGTGTAGAGGCTAAAGCTCTAAGAATTAACTGTACCTTTTAATACCAGTGTAAGACTATAAGCAGTAAACCTTCAGACTAATTTTGAGATAAAATGTATTTTTATGATGACTTGGAATTGTTTCTCAAATAAACGTATACTAATTTGCTAATTAACTTAATTTGGTCAGGACACCTGGAATGTGTGGGTCTGCCGGTCGTTAGCTTTGCTCCTAGCCAGCTGCCTAGTGTCCCCCCTTTTGTTTCATAAGATGTTTCACTGGATAGCATTAATTCTTTATGAGTTGAGATGCTTCCTGGAGATAACTTAGCTTGTATTTTTTCTTGCTTGTCAAGTCCTGTAATAGAGAATCCGGCACGGAGGCTGGAGACTCAGGCATTGGAGTATCTTAGAGACAGAACCTCTCTGCAACCCATATTCTTTCTTTTCTGAAGGGACTTCCTCTTGTTTTTCAACTTTCTAAGCTGATTGGTGAAAACACGGATACGTTTGCGTTTATAATGATTGCTCTATAGAGTTTAGTTCTGTGTGTCCATAGAGATACTTGGCAGCTCTCCTTGGTGTCTGTGATGCAGATTTGGTTCTTGGTTGGTTCTGTTGCTTCATCCACTGCTTGTTTGGTTTTACAGCAAGCAGTGAATGAGGAAGGTCTAGTGTGTCCACACATCACTCTGCGCCTGTTACGGCTTCATTTTCTGTCCTGGTTTGAAGATTTGAAAGTGGAATTAAAAGTGAAAGAAAAATAATGCCTATAATTGTAATCTTAACTAAAAGTATTATTGAAGGGCAGAAGAAAAACTTTTTTTTTTTAGTTTAGTGTGTATCCTTAATCTTGGTTACTTTCAAAATGTATCCTAATTTTGTGGACTTGATGACTTTTGCCTAAGACTTCTTATCAACCAACACATTTTTTTCACACTCGAGGTAAAAAATGTTTTTATGCTTTTTTGGGCACTCTTAAAAATTGAGTGTTTCAATATTATTTGTTATTAAGAAGAAAGGTATATTCTAGTTTAAGAATAAGTATCTTTGCTATAGGCTTACATTCATTTTCAGAGGGTTTAAAGGACTCTTTATAACTTTAAAGGATTTAAAGTTATCGTTATAAGATAACTGCTTCTTGGCCTTTTGGCTAAAATGGAGTCTTGTAGTATGAGGGCTTCCAGGTGGCACCATGGTACAGAATCTCCTGCTAATGCAGGCAATGCAGGAGACACAGTTTCAATTCCTGGATCAGAAAGATCCACTTCCTGGAGTAGGAAATGGTAGCCCACTCCAGTATTTTTGCCTGAAGAATTTCATGGATAGAGGAGCCTTGTGGGCTACAGTCCACGTGGTCGCAAAGAGTTGGACATGACTGAGCACAGACATGAGATAAAACGTTAACAATTTTACAAGTGTCCTTGTTTGAAAATATGCAGGGTTAAAAAATTTTTTTTAAACAAAACAGTAGTGAGATACCCCTGCACACCTATAACAATTGCCAGAGTCTGGAACACTGACCACATCAAATGCTGAAGAAGATGAGGAACAACTGAAACTCTTGTTCACTGCTGGTGAGAATGAAAAATGGTACAGCCACTTTGGAAGACCATTTGGTGGTTTCTTACAAAACTAAGTCTTATTCTCACCATCCAGTCCAGCAATTGCACTCCTTGGTGTTTGCCCAAAGAAAGTGAAAACTTAGGTCCTCCACACAAAAAACTGCATACATCTATTTATAGCAACTTTATTCATAATTGCCCAAACCTGGAACCAACCAAAATGTCTTTCAGTAGGTGAATGGACAAGTAAAGCTTGGTGGAAATTATCTAGGGATAAAAACAAATGAGCTATCAAGCCATTAACAGATGTGGAAGAACCCTAAATGCTTATGACTAAGTGAAAGAAACCAATCCGAGAAGATTTTTGATTCTGACTATATGACAGTTTGGAAAAGGCAAGACTATGGAGACATTGAAAAGATCAGTGGTTGCCAGGGTTGGGGGAAGGGACGGATGAAGAGGTGGAGCATGGAGAATTTTTATAATGATGTTCAACAGCAAGAGTGAATCATGTTGCATGCTTTGGATTTGGGGTGATTATGATGTGACAACGTAGGTTGTAACAAATGTACTCACCACTCTAATGTGTCTGATGGATTTATTTCAATACCCCAAGCAATTCTCAGATTTTCAGTGGACACTGAGTTTCCCACAAATTTAATTCAAATCTGACATTTTTTCTGCTAGTGTTAGGTCTTGCTATCTACTAGCTCAGTCCCAAAGACTGCCCCTATTACAGTTGCCAATCGCAAGTCCAGATTGTTATGTGTGGTTTCGATTGGCTGGCTGCTGGATTCCATTAGTTTGCTAGAGCAGCACTCAGAACTTGGGAAACCCAATTTACTTGCTAAATCAACCAGTTTTTACTTACTGGATTATGGGATTATAAAGAGATATAACTTAGGAACAGCCAGTTGGAAGAACCTTGCTTAGGGTTAGTATGTGGGGAGAGGGTAGAGCTTCTGAAACCGTTGACCTCAGGCTGGGACTTGACCCGTGTACCAGGACTCGGACCCACAAGGCCAGGACTTGAACACAGCCAAAACCCAGTTTGGGACTCTAACCCACGCGGCTGGGACTCGAACCCAGTCAAAACCCTGCTTGGGACTTGACCCAATAATCTTTTAATTAGAATTACTCACATGTTCTTTGTGTCTTTGCACAGAAGGAATTCAGTGAGAAACAAAGTGATTGGTAAGAAGTGGATTTATTCAGAGAGAAACATAGTCCACAGAGTGTGGGCCATTGCAGAGGGTGAGTGGGCCCCAAATTGTGGCATGGTTAATTTTTATGGGCTGGGTAAACGAGTGGATGGAGAAGGAAATGGCATCCCACTCCAGTGTTATTGCCTGGAGAATCCCAGGGACGGGGGAGCCTGGTGGGTTGCTGTCTATGGCGTCGCACAGAGTCGGACACGATTGAAGCGACTTAGCAAGCAAATGAGTGGAAGGATTATTCCAACCTTTTTTGGGGAAAGCATGGAGATTTCCAGAAATTGAGCCACTGCCCACTTTTTGGCTTTGCTGATCGGCCTTGGAACTGTCCTGGCAATTGCTGATGTGTTACAGTGAGCGTATACTGAGGACCAAGGTCTAGCTGAAGTTGACTTGTCTGCCATCTTGGACCCTTTTGATTCTAATCAGTTGATGTTGTGTCCTCCGGCTGTGTCATTCTTTCAAAGATTGTGCCCTGCTCCCTTCTCTCCTGTTTCACTTCCATGTTCTTTCAGGCACCTCGGGCACCTCTCTCCTTGAATTTCCATGTAGTCACCAGTCCAGCAGCTCTCTGAACTCTGTCCTTTTAGGTTTTTATGGAGGCTTCATTATATAGGCAGGATTGGCCTTTGGTTACTGCACTCAATCTCTAGCCCCGCTTCCCTTCCAGGATACCGAGAATGAGATAAGACTGCAAGTTCCTAATTTCTAATCACTTGGTCTTCTTGGTGGCCAGCTCCATTCCGAGACTCTCTAGGAGCCCCAGCCTAAGTCACCTCATTAACAAAAATTCAGATGCCTCTGAAGGGACCCCTAATGAATGACACAAGATGCTCCTATCATTCCAAATTCAAGAGTTAGGAGCCCTGTGCCAGGACTGGGAAGAAGACCAACTATCTATTTCTTTTAAGTCACAACGTAATTGTAGGGGCTACTGATAATGAGGGAGGCTATGCATGTTTGGGGGCAGGAGACGTATTGAAAATCTATGTTTCCTTTAATTTTGCTGTGAGTTTGAAGCTACTAAACGATGAAGTCATAGTACAATATAATTAGATTTTTTTGTTTGTTTTATCAAGAGAAGAGGAACAGGATAAGCACATTTAGAAACAAGAAAAAATTGTTTGAACACCTCTTAGAAAACTGAAAGTTTGTTTTGTAGGGGAATAAAGAGCAAAGGAAGCAGTTCAGAGTGGCTTTAGAGCTTGGCTTCAGCATTTCGTGACCTAAGCAAGCTCCTTAACTGTTCTGTGCCTAGGTTTCCTCATCAGTAAAATGAGGACGATAGCCACTTACATCATTGGGTCTGGTCAGATTAATTCAGTCCCTAGAACTGTGCATGGCATATGGGAAGCAGATCATAAATGTTATTTATTATTAGCTGTTAATAGGTAAATGTTTAGTTGGAGTGTGAATTAATTTCTCTTCACGCTCATCTTTAAGTGGAGGGGTGGTCTGATACCACATGTTCAATTTAGGATTGATATTAACTATTGATTTAATTTGTTTTAATTTAACTTTTTTTTGGATGATTTAATGTTTTTAATGTTTGCCAAATGTCCTTTTTAGAATACAAAATTTAAAAACAAATGCATAAATTATTTCAAAGTATTAAACTTCATGTTTCACTTTAGGAAACTGGTGTTAAAAATGTTATGTGTACTTAAGAGAGAGAATGTATGGGACTTGTGAATAAGAAGGGTTTTCTGGAGGCAGGAAGGTATTTGTAATGAAAACATATTTTCAGCTTAAATGGTTGTACAGATTGCTATTTTTCAGTTCTCCTTGTGACTAAGTGGCACAATAGCATGAGATCTTTTTGATAGTTGACTTCTTAGAAATGTGTAAAATATGAAAAATATCCACTTAACTAATGATTTTATTTTTTGAGTTCTGGACCCATGTAACTGTACTAAATCTACTTTTAGTATCTTGAAATGTTTTTGTGAAATATTTCCCCAGGGTTTTGTTGATTTAACCACTGTTTTTGCCCAGGTTGCTAAGCATTCATTCTGTGTTTTTACATCTTGGTTTTCCATCTCCAATCAAGAATTTATAAAAGCATCATATGGTAGTGTCCCCACCAGAGCCCAGAGCAACCTGCAGACACATTATCAGTGTGAACTTGATAGAAAATGAGATTCTTTGTGCTTCAAGGAAGATTGTTATTATTATTAATCATTATTAGATAATATGCCACTTATGTACATTTTAATTTAGGGAATGACTTCATTATGCATTTATAGAAAACGTGAAACTTTGAGAAAGTCTATAAAGATGAACAATTTTATGTTGGAAAGATAAGACATCATTTTTAAAGCAGATTTTATCATGAAATACAATTTTACCGAGAACTTTCCACAAAAAATGTAGCCTTAGGACATAGTCTGCTGGGGAAAGGTCGTTACTGCTTCTGCAGCATTTTGCTTCTACTTACGTAACATGTGGTATCCAGGTGATGACTTAATGAAAGCCTCTCATAACACTGGTGCATGGTAGTGATTTGCCCTGATTAAGATATTATGAAATGGAGGCTATGCAATGAGCAATAAAGTAAATAGGTGTCAAAAGATACATGAAAGATACAATGAAATCTATGTGATGTTACTTTAGCACTAGCAGAGAATTATGTACTATTTCAACACACCAGAATGTCCGCTGGTAACCCCCTCATTCTGTGTCAAAGAACTCCTCAGCTTGTCAGGTCACTGAAAGACTGCACATCCCAGAGCTTGTGTCTTTAGAAAACAGGATCTCTTCCAGGTAGAAGAGCTTCCATAGGAACCTGAGGAGAGTCAAGTAGAATGAATATACTCCTTAAGCATCAGGAGATTTTTCGGCAAGTCACATCCCTTACTCTAAGTACTGCTCATGGAGATTAGGTGATAATACTTACATAGGCATGTAACTCCTTACGTTTCATAGTGTGTCCTTACATGCATCGACTGGTTTAATGCCCTTATAGCTACTAGAAACCCAGTTTGTTGGCAACCACAATTTGCTAGTCTGGTGAGTAATCCAGGGTTCCTGGTTTTCTTTTCAAACACACTGACATTTCACTGCCCAAACTTCAATACCCATAATTCAGCAATTTCTGATTGTGGCTTCTGCACATTCTAGGCCTCTAAGTTCATCTATTTGATCTGTGAAATAAAGGTGAAACACTGAAGTTATATCTTTGCAAATATTTTCAAATGCTTCTCTGAAGTCAACCTGACTGAGCTGGTTGTGGACTCCGCTATTCTTTGATCTGAGTTTGGAGGGAAAGCCAGAAGGTGATGCCCGGTCAGCGTTTGCCCATTTTCCATCCAGGTTGCCTGGTCCCTGAGGTCATGAATGCTATATTGTGGGTCAGTGTGGCAAACACTCAAGACTGCAGGCTCATCTTTTCTGAGGAGGCAGAAAGAAGCACAGACATCTGGTGGCTCATTGTTACCAGCTTGCCACGAATTCTAGAAAAGCCAAAGTTTAGTTCTCATGACTTCCAGTTTGTTCTTCTACTGTGGAAAACAGGAAGATCCACTTTCACAGACTCCTGTTGTCAGCCAAAAAGTTTTTCAAGCTGCAAAACTTTTTCAAGCTGCAGTTTGGTTTTATGATACTAGATTTGTCTGTATATATTTTTTAAAATCAAGATTTTTAAAAAGACACACACACTGTTCATTTGTATACCTGTTGACTTACTTGCAGACAAGTTTCAGGGCATTCTGTTTCAAGTTCTCACATACAAAGAAGAAAATCCTGGGTGAGAGTTGCTCGAGGGCGCTGGTTGTAGATGGTTCCCCAGAGGATCAGCCAGATACCAAGTGAACAAGCCAAAGCAAGATTGGTTTAAATCCTGAATTTGCTAGTTAGGTCAAGATAAGTCAGTCCTGAATTATGCAATGTGGTTGGCAGCAGGTGCTGATAAGGTTCCAAATGTTGTTTTGGTAGAAAAATGACTTAGCAAAATGAATGAGGGCTGGGGTCAGTGGCAGGCTACCTTCTGGTGTCCCCTGAAGATCTGAATCAAAACAAGTTTTCTTAGTGCAGAGAAAAGCATGCTGGTGCTGCAGCAGTGTCTTGGAGGTGATTAATAGTCACCACTGTACAACTGGGGTTATAGCCAACACTGAAATATCTTTTAAAACTAAAAGTGATCACCTTTTTTTCTTGTATTTTTAAGGCACTACTTCTGAGACCATTAGCAGTCAATTAATTGATTCTTTGGCTTCTGGTTTTCTAATGCTTTGTGTATCTGCTGTCCTATTACCCTGCTGTAAACTATTATTTTAAAAATAAAAGCCTATGTTCTTTGTGGCAAAGTAGAGAGAGCATGCAGATAGAATCAAAATTTTTTTTTCCTGCAAACCAAAGGAGCTTAGAAATTCAGTTGTCAGCAGATTCTTTGGAGGACTTCCTTTATTGATTCCTACACAGCTCTACATTCCTCGCTTCCTTGAAGCTTCAGAACTCACTGGATAGAACAAAGAACATTTTACAGTTTGTTACCCAGTCAACCATTGTAATTTTTTTTTCTCCCTCAAGGAATTTGGAGGTTATATTTTTGTGATGTAGTTGGAACATTCTTTCAAACCTGACTGCTGTAAAGACTTGTTTTTAATGCCATTTTAACAAAGCTGCTATGGAGCAAAAAGATACTAGTAATAAGAGCAATAATGTTGTTGGCAGCTGATGTAGATTGACTGATTGATCATGTACTACATGCCAAACACTCTGCTAAGCTCTTTTCATGCATTATCTCATTCCGTTGTCCCTATAGTCCTGTGAGGTGGTGGTGTGGGTTGAATTGTATCCCCCCAGAGAAGATGTGTTAAAGTCTGGACCCTCATTCTTAATCTCAGAATGCAGCCTTATTTGAAATAGAGTCTTTGCAGGTTTAATCAGGGGTTAAGATGAGGTTGTTAAGAGTGGGCTCTAATCCAAAGTGGGGAAATTTGGACACAGTCAAAGGCATCCACAGAGGGAAGATGCTGTGAAGACCCATGTAGACAGAGAGAAGTTCATGAAAATAGAGGATGACAGTGATGTGTCTATTAAGCCACGGAATGTCAAAGATTGCTGACAAAACACTGCAAGCTAGGAAGAGGCAAAGAAGGATTCCCCTACAGGTTTCAGAGGGAACATGTGAAACCTTGATTTGGGACTTCCCGATTCTAGAACTGAGATAGTGTTTCTAAGTCACCCAATTTGGGGTACTTTGGAATGCAGCAGCCCTAGGAAGCTGATCCAGGTGGGTGTGCTGGGTGTGTAGGGGAGCAGCTGCTGGGAAGAGGAGGCAGGTATAAAGAAAGCAAAACTTCTTCTAGTTTTAATACTTTGCAAGGACCAACACCTTGACCGGGAGGAGAAGGAAAGTTGACAAGGTAGAGAAGCAGTGAGCTTCAGTAAGAAACTGACGTGGGCAGCACAGACACCTGTGCAACAAACGCTGATTGGGTTTGGGTTGACTCCACCAGGGATGAGGAAGACAGGTTCCTCTGTCCCTCTTCCAAGTGCTAGGGAATGAAAACAGGGCCAGAGTCGAAGGAGGTGTTTGCTTGGTGAAGGTCCAGCATTTCCCATCTGATGAGCCGAGGAATGAAATGGATGGGAAATTGCCTTGTACCCCAGTTCCCATTAAATAAACCCTCAGGCCAGTTCCTTCAACTTTTCCCTCTTCTCACCATTATTATTACTCTCTCTCTCTGTATATCTAGTCAGGAAGAGACTATATATAATGCCTTCCCTCTTTGCTCTACAGTGGTAGAATTGAATGACTCCTCCAAAGAGGACAACACTTCCTTGTCCCTGCCCCCATCTCAACCATTACCCCAAAGAGAAGTTGGGAGAGGGTGCAGAGACAAAACAGACTGTCATTCTAGGTGGGGGCCAATGAGCTCGGGGTGGGGAGAAGGGTCAGAGAATCTGGCAAAGGGATTTGGGGGGGATTGCGTCTACGTGGCCCCAGGAATGTTAGTGGTGATATTTGTAAATATCAGGTCATGTTTCACCCTTTGGGCTCACCCATTGTGTTTTCTGCCCTCTGTCCTTCAGAGGGAGATGAATGATGGTGTCCCACAGGGACTGTGTTGGGAGAGGAGTGATAGAGGCTTCTGGCAGGAGGAGAAGGGGAAGACAGGGGATAAGATGGCTGGATGGCATCACCAACTCAATGGGCACAAGTCTGAATAAACTCCGGGAGTTGGTGATGGACAGGGAGGCCTGGTGTGCTGCAGTCCATGGGGTGGCAAAGAGCTGGACACGACTGAGCAACTAAACTGAACTTAACCGATGGAGGTTTCTGGATGAAAATGTTACCTCCACTTGAAGCTTCTCCTTACACCACTCTGCTCTCCTGGTCTCTGAGCCAATGTCAACTGCTGTAGTATCTTAACTATGATGCCCAATTTGAGGAGTCAGAAACCATTCCTTATGGAATTGCTGAGGGTCAGGAATGGAAGTATGGAGAAAATGGAAACAATATATAGTGTGTTTTATTTTAATCTCCGTGACTTTTTTGCTGAACATTTTAGTTAAAATCTTATGGGATTTTCATCCTAAAAGGTTTAGACCCTGGGATAAATTAGTTTTAATTCCCACCAATTGTTCAGAATAAATGCTTTGAGAGAACTGTTCTTTGTAAAGTACAATAAAAATGGATAGCTAGAAAAATTAAATTTCCTACATCATCTGTAGCCCATCCTGTTAGTGATGGACTGCTCCCCATAGTACATGATCATAGATTACATTTCCAACACTAGTTCAATGATTCAAGCCAAAACCTTCATCACTTCCCTTTGGAGACTATTACACAGCCCAGTAGACATCCTATTAAGAAACTTCTGATTTGCAGAGGAAAAGGGAAATTTTAAAGCTGAGACTGAGAAGGAAGATGATTCACGGTCCCGAAGGAAGAGGGCTCCAGAAATTTTCAGAGATGGCCCCCAGCTGCCACTTCTTCTGAAAACAGACTCACCCCAGGGCTGGGGGAAGTCAGTGGAGTAAGCGCTTGGAACAAAGTGCAGTCCCTTCAAAAACTGACAGAAGAATCAGTAATTTAAAATCAAGCTCAGCAATGGGTAGAAAAGGGTTTAAGAAACCTCATTAATGTGATATGATGTTAAAAATGCAAAAGTTGGCTGTTCTGAGCATGCTTAGAGTTTGTGATTCACTATCTAAGAAGAATATAAAACCAGAAATTGCTGTAGTTGGGGCAGGAAGAGACTCAAGGCCGAAAGGAAGGTTCTCTTGGTGCAAGGTCGAGGTGAGAGTCCCTTCTGGCTGGTGGCTCTATCTGTGCTTGAAAGGCTTGCTGACAAAGTGATTGGGTGAGTATTGTTTCCAAGAGTTTTGACAGCAACAAACACTGCAAAATAGTAACAGTGAAATGTGAAGGGAACACAATTTCAATACAGGGGTCGCCCCAACCCTCCATCCCCCACCCCACACACTATCACCCACCTTCCCATCCAAAAGTAGAGTGTTTCTGGCAGTTTTCATAAGCTGACCTCCTGCGTTGAGAGTGAAGCGTCTTAGCCACTGGACCACCATGGAACTCCAAAACTTTTTAAACGTAGGGCCCCGATCGGTCTTCTCAGTTTTCTTGAAATTTCCAAATCCCAAATTTCTCATCTGATCAATTAGAAAAGGCCTTCAGTGTTCCCTCTCCCGCTTCCCGTGTGATGACCTTGTGTTGACTTCTAAGATTAGACGTATTTTCACACTGACTTCATTGCTTCTCTCAGGAAGCACAGTGACGAAAAGCTGCAAGCTCACTATTGTAAGATGTCATTTGGCTGGAGTCCCCTGTGCTCAGCTGACCCACGTGGGCAGACAGGACTGTTCTCAGCTTCTTGAGAAACCAGACCCCCACATCAGACCCTGTGGTGGTGGGAGAATTCACGCCTGGAAGAGGCAGATTCCACCACCCAAATGATTGTTGATGGCAAGGGGAAGAGCTTTTTTCCCAGGCTGCTATCTCTAGTTGGTATAAACCATAGCATAAATGCAGTCTCTGGTATTCAAAAGTCTGATTCCAAATAATATTTACATGAAACTTCATGTATAAGAGCCTTAGTGGGGAAATAATTGCCAAACTTAATTAAATGTCTCAAAAAAAACCCCAAAACCCTCAAATACCTCTGTGTTACTGTTCATAAAAATAAAGACTTTACAGATAGTGGCATCCCTGGGCTTTGTTTAGACAATTAATTCTCTAATTTTGGTGCTTGTAATACTAGCTAGGCTCCAATCATTGGTGATGGACAGGGAAGCCTGGTGTGCTGCAGCCCATGGGGTCTCAAAGAGTTGGACACGACTGAGCGACTGAACTGAACTGAACCTGAATACTGGCTAAGATTGTTACTGAGCATCTGCTGTGTGACAGGCACTATGCTAAATGCCATCGGGGGTTATTGCTTTTCATCTTGTCACACTCCTGTTGAGATGAGATGAGATGCAGGTGCTGGCATTATCACCCCATTTTACAGATGAGGTCGAGTGAGGTTAGGTATCATGTAAGGGTCAGGGGCTTCCCAAGTGGTGTAAATTGGTAAAGAACTCATCTGCCAATACAGGAGACATAAGAAACGCGGGTTCGGTCCCTGCGTTGGGAAGATTCTCCTGGAGAAGGAAATGACAACCCACTCCAGTACTCTTGCCTGAAGAATCCCATGGACAGAGGAGCCTGGCAGGCTGCAGTCCCTGGGGTCGCGCAGAGTTGGTCGCAACTAAAACAACCAAATTCTTTCTTAGGCTTAAAGCGTAGGAGAGATCACGTCAGTCTTAAAACAGTTGCGTGAAGCCATGCCCATTCTGACTTGTAAGTCCTAGTCATCCGAGGCATTGCTCAGCCTTGGCCCTTCAGTGGTGCTGCTGCCCCAAAAGCTGTGGAGCCAAGGCCCTGCTCTAGTGTGCAGGGACACAGAACAAAGCACACCACTCCTGTTTACATCCTTGGCCCGGGCCACCCGTTTCTCTGTAGCCAGCAGGATTTCCTCAGGAAGCTGTCCTGGCAGAGGGCGGGCCGGGACTGACCAGGATGTGATGATCGCAGCCCCCTCTGCCCTCCAGGCTCTGCGCTGAGGTCAGGCCCCAATCTGTGTCTGGACCCACCCTTTCCAGTGCTCCCGCTCAGACTTGGGAGAGGGGAGTTGGTGGGAAGACACTGAGTTTCTGCCCCCCGGGCACCCAGCTCCGGTTTGCTATTTCATGCTCCAGCATGAAGAACTGGGGTAAAGAGCTTGGCAGGGGACACCTTCAGAGGCCACTAGAGCCACAGTCAGGGTCTCCAGGCCTCAGCTTTCCCCACAGGGCCACGAGTGGTCCCTCCAGTGCTGAGCTGTGATCCCGGCCTCGGACAGAAAGGATGGCTTGGATGATGTATGACTTCATTTGGCATGGCCAAGCACCCAGGGATGGGCTTCCTCAATTGTGGTTGGAAGGATGATTTAGCCGTACACCTGTGTGTGTAGCTTGGGCGTCAAGTTAACTAGCTGTCACTTTTATTTAAAAATATAATGGAGGGGAGCCTTCTGTGGAAGGCCTTAATAGATGACTTTATAATTTAGATAAGCAGTAAGGCAATGGCACCCCACTCCAGTACTCTTGCCTGGAACATCCCATGGACGGAGGACCCTGGTGGGCCGCAGTCCATGGGGTCGCTAAGAGTCGGACACGACTGAGCGACTTCAATTTCACTTTTCACTTTCATGCATTGGAGAAGGAAATGGCAACCCACTCCAGTGTTCTTGCCTGGAGAATCCCAGGGACTGGGGGGCCTGGTGGGCTGCCGTCTATGGGGTGCACAGAGTCGGACATGACTGAAGCGACTTAGCAGCAGCAGCAGCAAGGTTAGCTAAGATTTGTTAACATACCCAACTGCTGTAAGTCCACACTACTAAAATGGTGAAGTCAGGTTTTGGGGTAAACAGGTGTGGGTTTGAAGCCTGGGTCTGTGCTTCATGAGCTATGTGACAAATGGACACATTTGTCACCTCCCTGAGTATCTGTTCTCATTGGTATGGTGGAGTCAGTAAAACCTACATTGTCTTGAATGTTTTAAGTAAATAACATGTGAGAATACTGACATATAATGTAGATGTGTATCCTGTCTATGTATATGGCTATATACCTATATATAGATAGATTTATACGTATATATATATTTATAAATACCTGTATATTTGGAAAACTCAGCAGTGGCCACAGGACTGGAAAATGTCAGTTTTCATTCCAATCCCAAAGAAAGGCAATGCCAAAGAATGCTCAAACTACCGCACAATTGCACTCATCTCACATGGTAGTAAAGTAATGCTCAAAATTCTCCAAGCCAGGCTTCAGCAATACATGAACCGTGAACTTCTTGATGTTCAAGCTGGTTTTAGAAAAGGCAGAGGAACCAGAGATCAAATTGCCAACATCTGCTGGATCATGGAAAAAGCAAGAGAGTTCCAGAAAAACATCTATTTCTGCTTTATTGACTATGCCAAAGCCTTTGACTGTGTGGATCACAA
>NW_011495043.1:1426653-1427382 GCF_000754665.1 Bison bison bison | reverse complement strand
GCTGGATCATGGAAAAAGCAAGAGAGTTCCAGAAAACATCTATTTCTGCTTTATTGACTATGCCAAAGCCTTTGACTGTGTGGATCACAACAAACTGTGGAAAATTCTGAAAGAGATGGGAATACCAGACCACTTGACCTGCCTCTTGAGAAACTTATATGCAGGTCAGAAAGCAACAGTTAGAACTGGACATGGAACAACAGACTGGTTCCAAATAGGAAAAGGAGTACGTCAAGGCTGTATATTGTCACCCTGCTTATTTAACTTCTATGCAGAGTACATCATGAGAAGTGCTGGGCTGGAAGAAGCACAAGCTGGAATCAAGATTGCCGGAAGAAGTGTCAATAACCTCATATATGCAGATGATACCACCCTTATGGCAGAAAGTGAAGAGGAACTAAAAAGCCTCTTTGGTGAAAGTGAAAGAGGAGAGTGAAAAAGTTGGCTTAAAGCTCAACATTCAGAAAACGAAGATCATGGCATCGGGTCCCATCACTTCATGGGAAATAGATGGGGAAACAGTGGAAACAGTGTCAGACTTTATTTTTGGGGGCTCCCAAATCACTGCTAGTATGGTGACTGCAGCCATGAAATTAAAAGACGCTTACTCCTTGGAAGGAAAGTTATGACCAACCTAGATAGCATTTCAAAAGTCAGAGACATTACTTTGCCAACAAATGTACTGTCTAGTCAAGGCTATGTTTTCCAGTGGTCATGTATGGATGTGAG
>NW_011495043.1:1421993-1426532 GCF_000754665.1 Bison bison bison | reverse complement strand
TTATACCCCCCTTATGGCAGAAAGTGAAGAGGAACTAAAAAGCCTCTTTGGTGAAAGTGAAAGAGGAGAGTGAAAAAGTTGGCTTAAAGCTCAACATTCAGAAAACGAAGATCATGGCATCGGGTCCCATCACTTCATGGGAAACAGATGGGGAAACTTCATGGTATTCCATAACGTTGTGAGCACAAGTGGCAGCTGTTGCTGCTAAGAGAAGTCGCTGTGTTCTGAATGCACTGCACAGATGCTCTTCTTTATTTGGCAATATTGTCCTATAGGCAGATACCTCCATTCTGGGGCACAAAGAAATGTAGTAATTTGCTTTTTTGAGATCAGAACCTAGGATCTTAATCATTGCACCGTATTGGTTCTTCCCTTGACAAAAATGGGAAAGGAAACTGCAAACAAAAGCAAACCAAGAAAAACCTACACAAACATAGATAAAAAAATTTGTTAAGTAACAAATAGCATTTTTCTTTTTGTAAATGGAAGGTGGAGGTGAGGAAAGGATGTAGGGAAAGATCAAGTGATCTCTCAAATGTCTCCTTCTAGACAGAGTATTCTGTGGTCTTTTAAGTTTATCTGGACATCCTTTATTGAAAAAGAAATTGTGGAACATGGATAAAATCCAACAGGTGGGTGTTTTTGCTGTCATCAGAGATCTAAAGATAGTTGGCAAGATTTGGACTCAGGAACAAATTCATACAGAAGTAGTCTGTGAAAAGTTTTGAAATGTTAGTCCCAGACACTCATCTTCAAGTTCTTCTTATTTGAGTGTGATGGGCTGAGATGTTTCCATCTCAGATTTTTCCTAGGTGGCTCCTTGGTAAAGAATCATCTGCCAGTGCAGTGGGTGCAGGCTTGATCCCTGAGTAGGGAAGATGCCCTGGAGGACGAAATAGCTACTGACCCCAGCATTCTTGGCTGGGAAATCTCATGGCCAGAGGAGCATGGCGGGCTATAGTCCATGTGGTTACAAAGAGGTGGACACAACTTAGTGACTAAACAGCAGCGGCGGCAGCTGCTCACAGAACTTTCTCTGTGAATCTAATATAACCAAATGATTTGGCATTATTAAACTAGGTCATTTATGACCTGGATATACAGAATGTCTTGAAACGGTCCTCACTCTTTTTTTTTTTTTTTTTGGTAGGTTTTAACCTTTTATTTTTCTCTTAACTTTTTTGAAAATTTTTTCTTTTTTTTCTTACTTTATAGTTAATTTATACTTTGTGACCCCATGGACTATACAGTCCATGGAATTCTCCAGGCCAGAATACTGGAGTGGGTAGCCTTTCCCTTCTCCAGGGGATCTTCCCAGCCCAGGGATTGAACCCAGGTCTCCCCATTGCAGGCAGATTCTTTACCAGCTGAGACATAAGGGAAACCCTGATGTACAGTATTAGTTTCAAGCGTACAGCTCAGTGATCCAGTGTTTATGCTCCATTTAAAGTTCTTACCAAATGAAGTCCTCACTTGTTTTTACAGTGTGGAATACTGCAAATACTTCTTTTCTGATTGTATGAGATTGTTTAAATCGCATATTATTAGGTTGGCCAAAAAGTTCATTTGGGTAAAACCCGAACGAACTTTTTGGCCAACCCAGTACATAAAGAAGCAGAAACATCAGCCTACCACGAATTCAGAAACACTGGCATGTAAAAACCTGTTTACTGCCATGTGCTTTCATTTTCAAATTTGCACAGTAGAGCCAGTTCTTTAAAAGGCCTGTCCGTGTGAATGGAAAGCATTTTCCTTTGGTACTGGCTGGTTTGCAATCTTACGTTCACTATGTTTGACTTTCTCACGTGTATGAAACTAATAAACTCCGTAAACAGAAAAGTGCTAAGTGTTAGAACTAGCACGTCTTGGGAGTTTGTTTTTAATAAGCTGATGTAATTAGCACCTTGAACTGCATATTCCATTTGTTTCTTTTGAAACCTTACAAAGAGGACAGGATGATGTACCTACAAAGGGCATCAGTATACCTAATATTGGCCTTTTAAGTTGTGATGAAGTTCTGGGTGTTTAAGAAGCTAAACCTTGCCAGTGACTTTTAAATCAGAGGGCGGAGGAGTAGATCTGTTGCTTAGGGGAAAAGAAAAAGTTAAAACATAGAGCATTATATGAATTGTTTATATCCATCTTTCCCAGGGCTTGAGTGTAGTGCTTAGTACAGTGCTAGTGGGTTGTCATTGTATTTCATGCATTCATTCATTCAGCAGATTTATATTGAGAGTCTTCTAGGCACTGCCTTCAATACTGAACGATGAACAAAACTCAGGGGAAAATCTCTGCCCTTATGGACCTTACACTTTAGTCAGGAGAAAGAGACTGGAAAAGATGTGTCACACAAGCTAATTTAGATGCTGAAAAGTGCTAAGGAGAAAGATAAGGCAGAGAATGGGGTTAGAGGTTGTATGTACAGGGGAGGGAGGCTGCCATGGCAGTTAGGACGTCCCTTGAGAAGAGGGGGTTGGAGTCACCTCTGCAGGAGATGAGGGTAGGTAATCCTGGGAAGGGGGCTTCCCAGGGGGCGCTAGTGGTAAAGAATCCACCGCCAATGCAGGAGAGGGTGAGTTCGATCCCTGCCTGGGTCGGGAAGATCCCCTGGAGAAGGAAAGACAGCCCCCTCCAGTATTCTTGCCTGGAGAATCCCATGGACAGAGGAGTGTGGTGAGCTACAGTCCCAGGGGTCACACAGAGAGACGACTGAAGCGACTTAGCACATAACCGTGGGAAGAACACAACAGGCAGAGGGAGGAGCAAGTTCGATGTCCTGGCTGGAGCTGGTGGATTTGGAGTACGGAGGAGTCATGAGGTTTATTACATAATCCCAGGGGACAGTGAGCCTGGGAGAGGCAGGAGAGAGGCGCTGGTCAGAGGCACAGATGGGGAGGGTCTTTCAGTTTATGGGAGGATGGAGGCCTTTACTCTGAGAAAGAGGGGAGTCTGAGTAGGGCTTTGGAGCAGAGACACAAGATCTGCCTGGGTCCTAATGGCATCTCTCCAACTGCTGTGTTTTGAGGGTGCACAGGGGTGAAAGGAGGCCACCCCGTAATTGATTTCCCAGAAAAATAAAACACGACTGTTAAATTGCTGTGCTTCATGAATGGAAAAAGTGCAGCCCATTCTGATGAATCAGCATCTTAAAGCCGGGCAGCCCTTTAAGAAGTCTGAGAGCACATATGATTTTCCTTATGGGCGTTCCCCTCCCACACTGGGGCAAAAACACTTCAAAAGGTGTCCTGTCCACATCACAGAGAAGAAAGTGAAATTGCCCCCCTTTTTAATACAGCAATTGAGAAGCATAGAAAAGTGTGGGAGGTGGTACGTGTTTTAACGTTCATTTTCTTTAGTGGGAGTATTGCTTTGTAAATCCAAGATCATGGATAAACATGAGGGGGCCCCATGAGAGCAAATGCTGGTCTGCGGAACTTTAGATTTCATTGATGAGTAGATTAAAATGTTAGTTCTTTTTTTTTAGATTGAAGTATAGTTGATATACAGTATTATGTAAGTTATGGGTACAAATAGTGATTCACAATTTTTTAAGTTATACTGTATTTATAGCTATTATAAAATGTGGCTATATTCCCCATATTGGACAATATACCATTGTAGCTTATTTTATACCTAATAATTTATACCTCTTAATCCCCTACATCTACATTGCTCCTCCTCCTTCCCCTCTCCCCACTGGTACCCACAAGTTTGTTCTGTATATCTAACTTTGCTTCTTTTTCTCCCATGCAAGTACTAACCAGGCCCAACCCTGCTTAGCTTCCAAGATCAAATGAGACTGGGCATGTTCAGGGTGGTGTTGCTGTAGACGGCTTCCTTTTGTTATTATATTCGCTAGTTCATTGTATTTTTAGATTCCATATATAAGTGATATCATATGCTATTTGTCTTTCTCTTTCTGACTTACTTTACTTAGCATGACAGTTGCAAATGGCATTATTTCATCCTTTTTTAATGGCTGAGAGATATGCAGATGACACCACCCTTATGGCAGAAAGTGAAGAGGAACTAAAAAGCCTCTTGCTGAAAGTGAAAGAGGAGAGTGAAAAAATTGGCTTAAAGCTCAACATTCAGAAAACTAAGATCATGGCATCTGGTCCCATCACTTTGTGGGAAATAGATGGGGAAACAGTGTCAGACTTTGTTTTTTGGGGCTCCAAAATCACTGCAGATGGTGACTGCAGCCATGAACTTAAGACGCTTACTCCTTGGAAGGAAAGTTATGACCAACCTTGATAGCATATTCAAAAGCAGAGACATTACTTTGCCAACAAAGGTCCGTCTAGTAAAGGCTATGATTTTTCCAGTGGTCATGTATGGATGTGAGAGTTGGACTGTGAAGAAAGCTGAGCACCTAAGAATTGATGCTTTTGAACTGTGGTGTTGGAGAAGACTCTTGAGAGTCCCTTGGACTGCAAGGAGATCCAACCAGTCCATCCTAAAGGAGACCAGTTCTGGGTGTTCATTGGAAGGACTGATGCTGAAGCTGAAGCTCCAATACTTTGGCCACCTCATGCG
>NW_011495043.1:1392881-1421893 GCF_000754665.1 Bison bison bison | reverse complement strand
TATGGTTGGATGGCATCACCGACTCAATGGACATGAGTTTGGGTAAACTCCAGGAGTTGGTGATGGACAGGGAGGCCTGGCGTACTGCAATTCATGGGGTCGCAAAGAGTTGGACATGACTGAGCAACTGAACTGAACTGAGTATTCCATTGTTATGTATAATATCGACCACATTTTTTTATGCATTCATCTGTTGATGGACACTTTGCTTCCATGTCTTGGCATCTGTAAGTAGTGCTGCCATGAACATTTGGGTGCATGTATGTTTTCAAATTTGTGTTTTTGTTTCTTTCATAAATATACCCAGGAGTGGAGTTGCTGGATCATATGGTGGTTCTACTTTTAATTTTTTGAGGAAACCATATGTGTGTGTGTGTTTACAGTGGGTACACCAGTTTACACTCCTACCAACAGTGTATGAAGCTTTCTTTTTCTCCACATTCTTGCTGGGACTTGTCACTTGCGTTGTTTTTGATGATGGCCATTCTGATAAACGTGAGGGAAAATGTTAATTCTTTGACAAAGTGAGTTGCTCTTTCAAAAAAGTACATGTTAGAAATTTAAACTGTGGGTGTCATGAAAAAGCCAATGGTGACTTTAGTAAATTCTCAACTTGTGAGCAAATTGAATATTTTCATTCTTGTGATGATTGGCTTGGTGTAGAATGACGTCAGTTCATCTTAGATTTTTGTTGTTCTCTTAGTTCATAAGAAGCCTGTCGATTTATACTGTAACCATGTATGGAATGTGGTACAAGGCAAATCATCTTCACTCTCAACTTCAAGATGTTCTTAATCTAATAAGAGTAAGAACACATCCGGGTGCCTACGATGCTTTTTCAGAGCATTTTCACATTATATTCTTGGAGAACATGAAAACCTCTTATGATGAAAATTGAGCTCGTCTTGAGAGGAAATGATGTAGCTGGGAAAGAACTTGTTTCCCCTGCAAATTGAAATAGAAGTATGGCTGTCATGTCGATTCATATTTTATGTGGTTACAT
The DNA here is from genome assembly GCF_000754665.1 of Bison bison bison. NCBI lineage: Eukaryota > Metazoa > Chordata > Mammalia > Artiodactyla > Bovidae > Bison > Bison bison. The sequence goes on along the minus strand of NW_011495043.1, from coordinate 1,420,890 downwards.
TTGTAGATGGACAGACACGTAGATACATGAATACTCACGTGTGTGCATGGAACAAGGGGAATAATTTTGTGAGGCTGACATTCTTTAAATCCAATTTTACCTGTACATGACAGATCACAGTGCAGTATAGGATGGAGCCAGATTTTTCTCCATTTACCCCACATTCCCAAGATGGCCTCAGTGAAGCCCTTGGTGGCCTCAGTGAAGCCCTTTGTGCCCTGATGGCCATTGTGAGTGTCCTGGAGATAAAGAACTGGTCGGAAGAGCAAATTGCAGAAACTAAGTCATGAAGTGTGCTTGGAGGGGGCTGGGTGTGTAGTGAAGGGTTGTTTGGGGACCGCTGGGAGCTTTTCCAGGGTAGGGAGTGAACTGGTTTCTCCCTGACTTTGGAAAGAATCCACCCAGTGGGTGTCAAATGAGCAAAGGGCCCTAAAATAGTCTCCAGTAAATAGGAGCAAACAATTATATCTTCAGCTCATGATAACTCAGTCCTGTGAAGGGTACGTGCCTGTTTCGGTGGCCACAGCACTGCTCTGGTATTTGCTTTCTTACAACACCCGGACCAGTTGCATTCCAGGTGTGTTTTCCTCCTGGCTTCTTTGACTGGGAGCTGACTGCAGAGGATTTCAGCCAGACAAGTTCTGGGTGTGTTTCGTGCCGTTTTATATAAGGCACTGTCTTTGTTTCCAAACACATAATTGCTTTTTCTGTCAAGATATGAGAAGAATGTGGGACTTTAATCTTTAGACCTTAAGGGTATTGCACCAAGAAACTTTATCACCTGTCTTTTAAGTGTGAGAAATTTCCATTGGTTTCCACCCAGATCTATGACCCTTAACATATTGAAAATTATCAGCAATAAGTGGAGATTATTAGGAATCATTAATTCCTGTACATGAAGAATCTTGAAAACTGGGTTCCCTTCTGTCTCTTGGCCCCTGTCCTGCCTCATCTCTGCACTGCCCTGTCAGTCACCCTCTGTAGCGTTTCCTCTGGGGACGGGTTAGGCTGTCTCTGATCAGAGGAACTGCAGCAAGTCCCTACATATGAACCTCCACGTGGTGAACTTTCACAGAGGTGAACTTGCATGCACGTGTGCAGTCACGGTGGGTAGTTCACGTATCAGGTGTACATTGTCACGTGCGTGCGTCCTCTGTGACTGGCTGAGCTTTTGTACTTTACTATACAGTACTGTGTAGAGCACAGTAGTACAGTGTCTTTATTTCAAGCCCAGAATGCCAGGAAGCAAGAGTAGAAGCAGTGGCCATATAGTTGGTGCTACTGTACTTTTCAAGGTACTCTATGATTAAAAATGCTTTCTTTATTTTTGTGCGTGTTTTTTAATGTATTATTTGTGTCAGTTTATAATATAAACTATAACATTATAAACCTATTACAATATAGTACTATTGTGTTATAGCTGATTGTGTTAGTTGGGTACCTAAGGCTAACTTTGTTGGACTTAACGAACTAATGGGACTGATGAATGTGCTCATGAAACGGAGCGCGTTCCTATGGAGGTGACCCACCCTCTCACCCAGTTCATTTGTCAGTGTTTCTAATGATATCTGTCACGTTTGAGTGTTTTGCTCACTAAACCGAATTGCTATTGTGGGTTGGTGGGGACAGGGAGGCTGAGCCTGTGAAAGCTCACCATTATATGTGAAAATGCCAGTGTAGAGGACAGGATGTTATCGACTGAATGTTACCTGGCACCCTCAGGAAAGGGAGAGATCGTTTTACTGATTTCCGTTTTTTCCTTCCTTTCCTCTTTCATAGGGAGCTTCCCTATGAAAGCTCAGTTGGTAAAGAATCCACCTGCAAGGCGGGAGACCCTGGTTCAATTCCTGGGTCGGGAAGATCCCCTGGAGAAGGGATAGGCTACCCACTCCAGTATTCTTGGGTTTCCCTTGTGGCTTAGCTGGTAAAGAATCCGCCTGCAGTGCAGGAGACCTGGATTCGATCCCTGGGTTGGGAAGATCCCCTGGAGAAGGGAATGGCTACCCACTCCAGTATTCTTGCCTGGAGAATTCCATGGACTGTATAGTCCATGGGGTCTTAAAGAGTCAGACAGGACTAAGCAACTTTCACTTTCACTTCCTCTTTCATTCATTCATATACTTGATAGGTATTTCTCATGTAATTGGTAAGTGTCAGGTGTTGTCCTGGTTGTTCCTGGCCAAGGTTGCAAAAATAAGACCCAGATTCAGCTTTCAAGGACTTTAAAATTTTCCTGGGGACAATCACCATGTAAATAAGTAAGAGTCCCTTTTTAAAAAGATGTCTTAAATGGAAAATTTCAACTATCAAAGTGGAGAGAATATTTTTAAAAATACCCATATGGCAGCACTACAGTTATCAGTCATGGCCAATCTTGTTTTGTCTATACCTGCTCCCACTCCTCTCTCCTTCTCCCATGACTTTAAAGCAAGTCGCAGACCTCGGATTGGCTCCATTCGTGTCGGGAGGGTATGATTTACGCTGATGCAGTGGGAAGGTCAGGGCTGTTGTGAAGGATGGGCTGCTGCCTAGAGGATCAGTGAAGCAAAAGAAGGGTGTTCTAGGCAGAAGAAATACTGTGAGATAATAGCGGGGATGATGTAGTGCTGCTTGTAGTTTGATGTGGCCAAAACTGGCCCATGGATCGGACCACGGGTGGAGCCACGGGTGGGGGTCTACAAAGGCAGACAGAGTACAGATAAAAAGGCTTTTGCTTTGTCAGCAATAGACTGACTGTCAGATCTTCACTGCAAGACATTTATAGTTTTCAAGATTTATATTTTGAAAGTTACGGTGGGTAGGGGGTATAGAGCGGGTTGTAAATGATATGGGATTGGAGAGTGGTTAGATAGCTGACAACCTTGGTTGAGGGCTGAAACTCTGATAAGATTAGGATGGAGAAACATTTTGAGATATTTGAGACACTGAGAGATAGTGGAGAAGAAATATTATATTAGCACTTATTTATGACACGTTGTAAAACCTAATGACCTCTTAACTTTGGGGCTGAATGAATGACCCTGAGAGTCTTGGCATGGATGAAACCGCTTGATGCTGATCTCTCAGATCAGATCAGTCGCTCAGTCGTGTCCGACTCTTTGCGACCCCATGAATCCCAGCACTCCAGGCCTCCCTGTCCCTCACCAACTCCCTGAGTTCACTCAGACTCACGTCCATCAAGTCAGTGATGCCATCCAGCCATCTCATCCTCTGTCGTCCCCTTCTCCTCCTGCCCCCAATCCTTCCCAGCATCAGAGTCTTTTCCAGTGAGTCAACTGTTCGCATGAGGTGGCCACAAGTACTGGAGTTTCAGCTTTAGCATCATTCCCTCCAAAGAAATCCCAGGGCTGATCTCCTTCAGAATGGACTGGTTGGATCTCCTTGCAGTCCAAGGGACTCTCAAGAGTCTTCTCCAACACCACAGTTCAAAAGCATCAATTCTTCGGCGCTCAGCCTTCTTCACAGTCCAACTCTGGACTACTGGAATCCAGAATGAAAGTTTGGTAGATGTGGGGAGTTTGAATTGAATATCAAGGAAGAATAGACAGAGGCATTTGCTAAGGAGGTCGAGGGCTTCCCTGGTGACTCAGAAGGTAAAGAATCCACTTACAGTGCCGGAAACCCAGGTTCGATCCCGGGGTTGGGAAGATGCCCTGGAGAGGGAAATGGCAACCCACTCCAGTTTCCTTGCTTGGAGAATCCCATGAACACAGGAGCCTGCCAGGCCACAGCGCACGGCATCGCAAAGAGTCGGACATGGCTGAGCGACTAAGCAGCAGCAGCCTCAGGAGCTGGAGGAGGAGTTTTGAGAATTATCAAAATATAAATTAAGGGCTGCAAAATTTTTTAGTACTGGGCCATGTGTTTGGTATCCTCAGGTTAGTAAGCCACATGAATTTTTATTGATAGCACTGTTTAGGTATTAGCTGCCAGTTCTTAAAAATATAGAATTTTGGCAACATCACCAAGAAAAAATGTGATCAGCACTATAACAGGGAATGATGATGAGCGTGATGTTTTCAGTTTGATCAGGTCACCAGGACCTCGAATCTCACTTGCCAGTCGCCCTGTCCTCGGGAGCAGTCCTTGAAAATCAGGTGGAGTCAGGTACATGTCTGACTCCAGGTATACCACACCTGCCAACTCTCTGCTCAAGCCAGGGTGGAATGTAATTGTTATAAAACAAACTCAAATGTTGTATTGGGTTGGTAATAAAGTTTGTTTGGGCTTTTCTGTAAGGTGATATGGAAAAATCTGAAAGAAACTTTTTGGCCAACCCAATCCAAAGTTTAATTAGCATCATAAAAAGAAAGTTCAGGAGTGTTCTGAGACATGTATTTCCCAAATTTTTAGGAATATCATAGATCAGTTTTGCCCCCAGTAGGATCGTGATGCATCCGGTGTGTGCACACGCTCGTGTCCCTATGGTTACGTGGCAGAGGTGGCCGGAGGAAGGGTAAAGTGTGAATAGTGCTCATCGAAGTCTGTGAATCTATTCTGAGATTCTGACTTCATTCCCAGCCAGCTAGCTCACTCTGCTGTTCTTTCCAATCTATGATTTTCGATTAAGCTCAGGCAGTTTTGGAAAGGAGAGATAAACTGAGTCTCAAATTGTCACCAGCTAAATCCACATGTCTGTTTTAAGCGTGAGCAAAATGTCAAGTTGAGCAAAGTGTCAACGTTCCAGTCTTTTCCCTGCATTTTTCAAGTTCCGAGGGTTCCCGTGAAATGTTTTTTTTTAAAGCCACTGATAGCCCAGCAAATGGGATCTTTCAAAGCTTGTAATTCCCCAAAAGACTTCATATAGCAAGCACACAATTTAGTAAATCCCTTCAACAAGTTTCCATGACTTAACTATATGACTGCATTAAAATAAAGACCATACTTTGCTTCTCTGTCCAGTAATAATAAGCATTCATGTTTCCTGATTTTATGTTGTATACTTAGCACCTAGCACAGCACTTGGAATTTCATAGGTGTTCAATAAATGTTGTTTGAATTAATGAAATACCCCACTAGGTGCTGATGATTGAAGACCATAGTTTTATGGGTCACTTTCTTCATCACACCTGGCAGTCATCATGATGTCAAAGATGCCAGCACACAGACTCCCCAGAAGAAGGCCTTTTCATTCCATTTTGTTGTAGCTATTCCTGTCTATGGCTTATAAACTGAGTTTGTTCATATTTATATCAAGCTGTTCAAATCCCTTTCCAGGAGATAATTAGAAATTACTAGTTCATGCATAAGATTTTGGTAATAACATTTTTGCTAAAATATCTCAAGCTTTTCATATCCTTGAGTCAAGCGGGCTATGTTGAGCCTGCAGGAGGAAGAGGAGAAGAAAAAAATGCTTCTGTTGTGGCTTTAAAATTATTCAATCACTGATGCCATTCCCCCCAAAGGAGCAGAGAGGGACTACAAGAAGAAGAAAAAAAACGCAGGGAGGGCCTTTGGGGAGCATGTGGATTTAGGGGTGAGCTGAGGAGGAGGGTGAAGGTCCTGAAGAGACCCATGGGACTCAAGAACAGACTGCAAAGTGGACCCCCAGGGTGCAGCCTGGAAGACAAACTCCACCAATGACTTTCCGACTTTTGGCCACAGAATCACTAGAAGATATATTTTATTAGTACATGGTGATCAGGTACAGTTATATAGGTACAAACAGATACATAACTGAAACAAATGTTGCAGGAAACAGTCCCCTTTCTTCATGGGATGTTGCCAAGACTTTCTATTCTGTTCTGTGCTCTTCTGTGCTATGCCCTGTCATTTAAACAAATGCTGGTCTCAAATATATATCTGAGGATCCTGTGGTTATTAAGGACTGTGTCAACCCGAAGCTAGAATTGAATCAGCAGCAGCCATAGTTTTTAGATTCTGAAGGTTGGTGGAGGGTCGTGGGCACTGTGGTGGCTGCTTCGTGGTGTCACTGATTTACCTTGTTGGCATGAGTTGGTGCCCAGACCCCCAGCACGTCCAGGTTCTGCCAGATCTCCTTCAACTTCTGGAGGTCCTGAGTCACTCAAGGAGCTCCAGCTTCTTGTGGAAGTCACCCATGGCATCAAGGTTAGAGTTGATGAGAAGCAGGTATGGATTCCAGTTGTCTTCCCGGTTCCCATGCGCTCGTGTTTTGTCCTTGGTCTTTCACATCCAGCTTCCTGCATAACTGCCACCCTGGCCAACCTATGGTGACTTTAGGCTCAATACTTGGCACAGGCAGCAACCTGTATAGGCAGACTGTTGTATCAGCTTCCAGTCCCCTAGCAGTTGTGCTTCTTGGATCCAGCCTTGAGTGCTAATGGACCATCATCTGCAGGGTGAACACCACTACGGCTGCTTGTTCATTGGAGAACAGGAGAGAACTTAAAACATTTTGTTTATACTTGTGTTTATCTAATTTAAAATGCCTATTTTGGGGTGTATTTTTCATGCTGAGTAGTTGCAAATATTAATAGGTATAATTTATATTAAGTGCTTAGAGTTGTAAGTAGTATTCCTAAATAATTACATTATGTCAAGAAGGTTCTTTGAGGATGAGATGGTTAGATAGCATCACCGACTCAATAGACACAAACTTGAGCAAACTCCAGAAGATAGTGGAGAACAGGGAAGCCTGGCATGCTGCAATCCATGGGGTCGCAAAGAGTTGAATATGACTTAGCGACTGAACAACAAGGAGGTTCCATACACCAATTTTTTTTTCAGGTATTTGTTCCCCAGACCTTTGAACACCATTGCCTTTAGAGGCATTTGCTGAGAGAGTGCTGGGAAGAAGGAAGTGGCCAAGACCACCAGCTTGTGAGACTGTTCATTCTTCAGGAAGGGATTTATGTTAACTGGAGACCACTGATGCATAAATAGTGGGGGCCCTGAGCACCAGGATCATATTTGCCAAGATAAGAATTAGACATAGGCTCTGGCAAGTTCTGGGTGTTTTGAAGGGAAGAGTGTGGAAGATGTGAAATCAGCCCTCCTTCAGCCACCTGCCCTGTGGGTGTGCCCCCAGGGCCCTCCTCACCACCAGCATGACTTAATCTGTCCCTCTAATGTATGTTTTTGGTTGTTACGTGTCAAAAACTTTCCTGATACAAACTGCATTTCAGCTCAAACCATCTGCAGAAATGCTGGGAGGGATACCTTGGAGAAAAATAACTGAGATCAGTTATTATAGATTCATGGGCTTCCCTGGTGGTTCATATGGTAAAGAATCTGCCTGCAATGTGGGAGACCTGCGTTTGATCCCTGGGTCAGGAAGAGCCCCTAGAGAAGGGAATGGCAACCCACTCCAGTATTCTTGCCTGGGAAATCCCATGGACAGAGGCGCCTGGCAGGTTGGAGTCCGTGGGGTCGCAAAGAGTCAGACGTGACTGATTCAGTGAATTTCTCCAGAATGGTATGGCAGGGTGGGAGGACAGAGCTGGTGCAAACAGCCTCATAGATTCAGTGAGGCTGAACGAGGAAACTGAAATTAAAGTCTTGTTTATGGTATAGCAGTTTCACCTGAAAGGTTGCTGGAAGTGTTTATCCCCTCAAAATCTTTACACAAACTAATTAAGAGCGTGAATGCATTGTTGAAGTCATTCAAGAAATCAGGGTTTTATTGTTGTGACTTCTTTTAGTAAGTTTATCCTGTAGGGTCTGATATATTTATACTGATGGATCTATCTCTATCCCTCCCCCAAACGATAGTGAGCAGTGTAAATATGGCATGTAATTTATATTTCATAACATATATCGTATATGTACTTACTGTTATAGACAGAAAAGATAGAGAGGCATTAAATAAATGAGCCAGGAGTCTATTCCCTTTCTTCCCCTCAACTCTGGGGATTCAGAGCAACACATTGAGTTTTCCCTTGGGGCTCTGTCTTTATAGATAGATAAAATAGCAGGACCACAAGTTCATTTGCATTCATTTGCGTGTAATTTACATACAGCAATCCAGAGTACTTTATGCCTCCTGATGTTTTCAGAGAAGTTTTTTGCTTTTGCTTTTTCTTCCCTTAAGGTTTGTCAAGATAGTCTAAAGCATAAATGACATCTGGGGAAAGGAGAGCAAGAACAGCAAAAATAAAGATACAGGTGCCTCAGTTTTCGTAATTCTTTTAGTTTCACATTTTCCAGAGACAGAAGTACATCGGGATAAAAATTCAGAAATACTATGGAATGAATTGTTGAGAGGACAATGCTCTGTTTCTTTTCTTCTTAACTGTAACAGAAGTTCACCCCATCTGAATGGTTCAGTCCAATGTCCCTTATCTCTGTATTTTTATGTTGCTCGTATAAAAAACATGGGTTTGGCATAAATGTGTGCCATGGCTTCATGGGGAAATAACACAAGTTTGTCTTCCATTGAGCTGACACTGGTAGTGGGACCCAGATTTAAATTAAGTTCATATCAAGTGAAATGGATGATCGTATGGAAGAATGTTGTGCTTGCTTTTTTGGGTTTGGTTGATTTTTATTTTTATTTTTTAATCTTTTTGCCTGCACCACATGGCATGTGTGATCTTAGTTTCCCTACCAGGGATTGAAGCTATACCCCCTGGGAAATCCTGTGACCTGGTTTTGTACTAAGAACTGGGAAGAGAACTTGAATTTGCTTGTATCATTTTCTTCTCAGACAGAGATGGGAAAGTCTTGTAAAAACATAATGTGACACAAAATTTCACAACTTACTTTAAAAAGTTTATTTTGAGGAAATAAGATTTTTCTCTATTCCTAAACTTGAACTAGTATTGCTTCAGCCTGTGCGCATGTTAAGTCACTTCAGTCGTGTCTGACTCTTTGTGACCCCATGGACTATAGCCCGCTGGGCTCCTCTATCCATGGGATTCTCTAGGCAAGAATACTGGAGAATGTTACTATGCCCTCCTCCTTCAGGAGATCTTCCCAACCCAGATCTTCCCAACCTGAGAGTCTTATGCCTCCTGCATTGGCTGGCGGGGAGATTCTTTACCACTGAGCTGCCAGGGAAGCCCGCTTCAGCCTAATGCATTTGAACCAAAGAGGAAACATAAGAAATGAAACATATTAGACAAGTAATACACTCTACAGCAGAAACTTCTAGCACCTTAGAAGAAAAATAAGGAAATCTGTTTCAGTATTTTAATAATTGTATTTCTTATAATAAATACCAAGTTTTATAGTTTACAGTCATACTGTATATTTAGAAGTTTATTTTGTGACATCAGTTCCTCTTGGCATTAGCATTGTGGGGTATTGAATCAGACATGAACTTCACATCCCCCCCAAAAAGATAAACTAGGTGTGGTGCTATTGACACAGCAGCTGCGTTATTTAAATTCCCTACAGACTAATGTTGCAAATATTTGAATTGAAGTAGATATTTTTACTGAACAAGTTTGTACTATCTCAAGTAAGAGCAAGTTGACTTGGGGATTCCCTTGCAGTTCAGTGGTTAAGACTCCACTCTTGCAACGCAGGGGGTGTAGGTCCAATCCCTGGTCAGGGAGCTAAGATCCGACATGCCTCATGGCATGACAAAAAAATAAAATAGATAAGCAACAAGGATTAAAACAAACAAACAAAAGAACAAGTTGAATAGGAAGGATGCAAAGGTCTTCAGATAGTCTTGAAAAAACCTGCATTTGGAGTGGGTAAAGAGAAATTCATCATGTCGTTCCTTGGTTCCATGTGTTTGGGATAGAAAAATTCCATTCTGGAGATGACAGACAAGACGTCCTTAAAAAACACATGTGTGGGATTTCTCTCATGGTCCAGTGGTTAAGAATCTGCCTTGCATTGCAGGCGACACAGGTTCGATTTCTGGTGGACGTCCCATATGCCTTCGGGCAACTAAGTCAGCCACAGCTGGAGAGTCCCTGTCCTGCAATGAAAGATCCCGCGTGATACAGTGAGGATACCCAGTGCTGCAACTAAGATCCGACCCAGCCAAATAAATATCACACATACACACTTTAAAAAGTTTTTTGGCACTCAAAGGATCAAGACTGATGCAAGTGATAATTATGGGGGCTCGCTGCACATCTGGAAAGCGATTTGGGAAAACATAGAGTCAGTTGTGCCACCCTGTTCTAATTTATTATCTGCTGAGCACCAAGTGAGGGGTGGACATCGCAGGGTGTGAGATGTTTGCTGTCTTTGGCCTGAGTCGAGTTGAACAGCTGCTTTCTTCCTCATAAGCAACAGATATTTCCCAGGCCCCAGAAGTTTGGGGGAGTTCCGAGTGATTGGAAGTGAGGGAAAGGGAAGCAAACTGTTTCACTAGTGGGAAGGAAAGTTTAACTAGCAGCTTGGAAACTTTTGAAGTGAACAGTTGGCTTTGAAGAGGTTCTAGGATATACAAGAGAGGAGAGAGAAAGGAAAGAAAGCAGTTTGAACAAAAGCTCTATAAATAAGTGTTTTTACAGTGTTTTTTTTTTTTAGATGACCTTGATGAATTCAAGAGAACAGTAGTTGATTGGGATAAGTCATACAGTTTATAAACGTGAAAGCTGCTTACTTTTGAGAAGCCAACAATCAAGATGGGAGTACAACTCAGTGCCTCTGAATGAAAGGGAGAGAAGGGAAGAGAGAGATGAATTTTCATTTAGAACAGCCAGCTCTCAGGCAAGTGTGTAGCTATAACCACCTGCCTCACACGTTCACTCAGGTTGATGCAGAAGTTGTATGTGGTCGAAGGTGGCAAGTATGTTTCATTTCCTTGGAGGGATGCAGTAGAAGTTTCTTGATGAGGATGTCATCATACTCTAGTGTGTGTGTGTGTGTGTGCGTATTAAGTTGCTTTCAGTTTGACTCTTTGCGACCCTATGGACTGTAGCCCACCAGGCTCCTCCTTCCATGGGATGTATCAGGCAAGAATACTGGAGTGGGTTGCCATTTCTTTCTCCAAGGTATCTTCCCAACCCAGGGATCAAACCCATGTCTCTTATGTCTCCTGCATTGGCAGGTGGGTTTTTTACCCCTAGCACCACCTGGGAAGCCCCAGAACTTGCTAGAGACCAAGACAATTCTAAAGAACCCAGGGTCTGCCAGGAGTGCTGGTGGCTATGGGGAGTGGCAGGATCAGGACAGGAACTCAGAAGGTTGGGTTCTCAGGTAACATTGTTGCAAGTTCAACACTCACTTAGAAGGAGGCTGCTGGATCTTTCCCAGTACGTACTGGGGGAGCGACCTAAGAATGCTTGAGGCTTTTGAAGAGAACTGGGAAATGAGGGCTTTGTGTCTTTGAGGTGTAAGCGAACATCCTGGGTCAATAGAAGTCAGACAGTCTGATGTTAGAGGTGGCCCAGAGGTTCCCTTCGTCCTTGGAACTGTCCAGATGCTCTGTCTGGCCTAGGCAGCAGTGGGCTTGGGTGGACCATTCCTTTACCTCACTGGCCACTTTGCAATCATAGTCCTGGCTGTCGGTAGCTGGTGTCCAGAGTAGATGCTCCCATGGGAGCAGCTCTTCTGCCCGCACTCTTTCCTAAAAATTTCTTCCAGTACTTTCTCCTGGTGGTGGGAGAGGGGCAGCTGTGCTAGAGGGGCTGCCCGTGCTCTCTGGCTCCTCTGGCCCTCCTGGTGGGCAGACCTCAGCCCCTTTCTCCTCCAGGCTGGGGTTGGGCAGCAGAGATGAAGGGGCCTGAAAGCCAGGCCGGGTGAGGGTGGGGTTTATTTGTAGAATGGGTGATGAGGGTGGCACGCGTCATTCTCAGGGGAGAGCGACCCGGTCTGATCTCTGTTTTGCAAGGTCCCTTTGGTGACTGGATCAAGGCCAATGAGGCCAAGTGGGGAAGGAGACAAGAAAACCCAGTCATGAGGTGGTAGGTTTTCAGGTTGTGGTCCATAGGGCGTGTACTGTTGGTTCAGACGAGTCAGAACAAACCTCGGGATCATAGTCTGATTTATGATGCCGTTTGTCAGGAACCTCACCTCTACTGAAAGCAGTAAAGCGAGGACTTCAAGGCTGGCCTCTGTGCGTTTCCTCGTTGGCTGGCAGTGGACTTCCATTTTGATCCCGTGTTATTTCCCTGCTGGAAATTTGACGATGAATGTTTTCAAGGGGGGGCAGTAGACTCTGGCCACTCCCCTGTGTCCATCCAGCCTGTCGTCTCAAACGTGAGGGAATGACCTGTCCAGACACGTGCAAACATCTTAACTGTTTTTGCAGAGAGCTTCCCACCCCTGTGCCATACTGCAGACTTTGAGGCCATTACCTCAAATATAGAACATTTTATTGGTAAGAAAGGAAGCATCTTTTCTTAAAAAAAAAAAAGAAAGAAAAAATCATTTCTTTCAATTTCTATTTCCCCACTCGGTCAGTTCTGTGACATTGGTGAAAGCAGAAGTGAAGTAGATGCAGTTGCTTGCTCTGACCTGAGCATCCTGACTAGAGCCTTGTGGTCTTTAGCAGAAAGGCTTTTGAAGAACTTTTAATTCACAAACCCTGCCTGTGTCTAAGTAAGCGTGCTCTGCAGTCTTAGACACATGCTGCATGATAGGTGATGGAACTGTGCAACGGGCTGGCCAGTGGTCTGTCCCAGGCAGTGTGAGTGCGTCTTTTCGGTTGTCTAAGAGTTGTGTTTTCCTTGGTTGTTTTGGTAGGGTCATTTGTTCATACCAAAGGAAGAACCCATTGGGAGGTGAAAAACGCCAAGGGAGATACTTCTCGGAATGAATGAATGAATGAATAGAAGAAATGGCATAATCTACAAATGTACACAGCATCACTCTGTGTGCGTGTATTTAGGAATCACTTCCCCTGAAGGAAGACGATAGTCTGAAGTATTATCTTGTAGTGAATACTATTAGTTAAGTAAAGCAAGCACTTAACTTGTGTGTCAGAACTCTGTGAGGGACCAAGCTCTGAGTGTGTTACATTGCTTCATTACTCCTCATGGGGAAATAGCCAGAGATTAGGAAACGTACCTAAGCTGATGAATTGGAAGTGGCAGCAGAGATGGGTGTAAACTCGAGGGTTCAGACCCCACAACTTCTGGGCCTTTTCCCTAAATAGAGAGACAGACTATTTCCTTATATATTTAGGTGAATTTGTACGTGTCCTCTTGCATCTGTGCTTGAATGACGTAGAGAACAAGAGTTCCCACTTTCCTGAGCATCTTATGGGAGGTGTGGTTGAGATGTGTCCCAGATGTAGCATTCCCTGTTGGCTCCTGAATTCTCAGCTTCCTGCCAGAATTCCTCGTGGGAAGGGTGTCCTGGCATGTGGATTCTTAAAAGCTTCCTTGGAGGTTCTAATTGATGTGCCTAGTCGCTCAGTCATGTCCTACTCTTTGCGACCCCATGGACTATAGCCTGCTGGGCTCCTCTGTCTATGGGATTTCCAGGCAATAATACTGGAGTGGGTTGCCATTTCCTTCTCCGGGGCATCTTCCTGACCCAGGGATCGAACCTCGGTCTGCTTCATTGCAGGCAGACTCTTTACCATCTAAGCCACCAGGGAAGCCTGCCAATTGGGCATTAGGGAACCTTTGCACTGACAGTGTTTATTTCTGGGGATTTCTTGGCCCTGTGAGGCAAGCAGGGGTGTGGGTTAAAACCATGGCCTAGGCATCAAACAGTCCTGAGTTGGGGACCCGGCTTCTTTGCGTGGTAGCCCTGGAACCCTTGGGCTGTGGCTCAGCTTTTTTGAGCTGCTGTTTGTTCATCTATACAGGGAGAAAAATGTCCGAGGGGTGTCCGGAGGATTAGGAGATGTTGTGTGTAAAACAGCGTGGCACACGCCCACCACTTTAAAAATACCAGCTGTTATTGGTATAAAGGCTGCATAGAGGAAGACTAGAGGATGCAGGGGGTTTGCAGATGGACTGACTGCCTCTGTTCTCTTCCTGTTTCTCCCCTGCTCTCCTCACCCTCAGGACGGCTCCCTGGGAAACATCGATGACCTGGCTCAGCAGTATGCAGATTACTACAATACCTGCTTCTCCGACGTGTGTGAGAGGATGGAGGAGCTGCGGAAACGGCGGGTTTCCCAGGACCTGGACGTGGTGAGTGGGATCCCGGGAATATGCACTTGCTCAGCAGTCTCCTCCTGGTCCAGCGTCCCCTCCCTCCCCTTCTTACGCTTGTGCGTGGATCATTTTGCTGCACTACTTTGAGATAAAAGAATTCAGATCCCCAAAGGATTAACCCAGATCTGTGGATATCAGACAATAAGTCTGATCAGTAGGGGCAACAGTGATCAAATTTTTGTACTTAGGAAAATATCGCATTTTTATTTAACTCAAGAGGAAAGGATATTTTTACGCGAGACTGATATACACTACATTTTTACTGACTCTAATCCAAAAGGAGGTCTAAGCTTGTTCTTTCTTTTCTTCCTTTGTTTTCTTCTTTTTGTTTTCAACAAGATAAAGTTTAAAGAAGCAAGAAACCATCCTAATTTCTCACCTAGTAATAACCCACATGGGTGTTTCAGCAAGTCTCTGTTGGGGGCATTTTTACATCAGCTATGTAATTCTTGCTTTTACACTTAATATTTTATTATAGTTCTGTGTTATTAAGACTTCTTTGTCATCACCATTTTTCATGGCTATGTTCCTTCTCTCAGGTGCATTGAAATTCATGTGTCTGTTTTGTGAAGACCTTTATGTGTATGGTTAGTGGAGAATTTGAAGTTGCATGTGATAAATAGTAAATAGTTTAGGTCCATATAATCTATGGGCTTCCCATATGGTGCTAGTGGTAAAGAACCTGCCTGCCAATGCAGGAGACATAAGAGGTGCAGGTTTGATTCCTGGGTCGGGAAGATTCCCTGGAGGAGAGCATGGTAACGCACTCCAGTATTCTCGCCTGGAGAAACCCATAGACAGTGGAGCCTGGAGGGCTGTTGTCCACAGGGTTGCAAAGAGTCAGACACGACTGAAGTGACTTAGCACTCACGCATGCCATAAAATCTATATATCTGCCAGTATTTCCATGCTGCTGTTGTTTAGTCGCTGTGTTGTGTCTGACTCTTTGTGACTCCATGGACTGTAGCCCTCAAGGCTCCTCCGTCCATTGGATTTCCCAGGCAAGAATGCTGGAGTGGATTGCCATTTCCTTCTCTAGAGGATCTTCCTGACCCAGAGATCAAACCCATGGATTCTTTACCACTTAGCCACCTGGGAAGCTCTTTGAGTAACAACACCTCTTGCCTTAAAAAAAAAAAAAGCACACCAATTCTATTGAATCCTTATTTATTTTGTGATTTTCTATAATTATTTTATTACTGATTGCTTTTATAAAAAACGTATTATAAAAACCTATTGGATAAGGATGTTACAAAAGACCTATTGGATAAGGGATCCAACAAGTAGTTTAGGTACTGCAACTGTTATATTTCATAAATACATGATTCACTTCCTTTGTAGGTAAGATGCTGGTGCTCTTATGCACTTTCATTTTTTTCCTTAACTCAATCCACCTAAATGTTTCTTATAGCATAACTGTCAAATAATTACTGATCCTTTTTCCTCACTGATTTAGTATTCCACATGGGTGGGAGTTGGTATAATAGAGTCAACTGAGACTCAGAAGCATCAGTTGGGGGCAGAAAGCCATCATCCCGGGAGCCTGGCACCGTGGCCCAAGCAGGCACCTGGGTGTCATTGTTATTAAGGGCGTCTTTCTTATAACTTTGTCCCCTGGCCTGTGTCAGTGGGAGAGAGGTGTTTCTTTTCTTCTAAGAAAGTATTCTCATGTGGGAAAAGACTTTTAAAATTCATTAGGCTATCCTGCTGGGACAAGGTTGATGCTTTTTCCTTTTGGCAAGATTGCAGCCAAACAATAACCTAATTATTGCACTGAGTTCTTGAATGTTGCAATTTTGACGTTGAAAAATAGTCTGGTAGGATACTCTGTGGCTTCCTAGGACCAAGCAAGGAAATGACGGCTGTGAACTGGCAGATGATCCTTGATACGACACTCAACTGTTCTTCCCCAAATTCTAGCCGGTTAAGAGTTGGGGTTTCCATAATTATCCCACAGTGTTTGGGAAGCTTGGAGAGCAGATTCTTGGTAGGAAAGGAAGCCTGCCTGGAGGTAGGATAAATAACTTTTTCCCATTTCGACAGATGGGCCTCATTTGGTGTGCTCTGTTCCAGAGCTTCAGAAGACAGTATGGGAGAAAATACCACAGGAGCTAAATTAGTTCTCATCAGAGTTGCAGGAATGTGATGGTGGGTAACATTGATGGGAGCCAGTTCCAGCCAGGCTGGAAACTCTTCATCCTTTCAACTGTAGTTAGTGAGAAAAGTAAGATCCAAGTCATCATATTCAGGTTCCCTTTCTATGAGATTCCAGACAAGTGCTAAAGACCAAGTTAGATGCCACATTGTTCTCATTATTCAGGAATCCATAAGCTGGAGACTTAAAAAGCATTAAAAAAAAAAATCTTTTGGCTTCTCTGCATGCTTCTTCAAATATTAGTTCCTTGAAAAGGAATCGAACCCAAACCCCTTGCATTGGTGGCGAGGAGTCTTAACCACTGGACCACCAGGGAAATCCCTAGAAGTATTTTAAGGTCATCATTCAGGCCATGCTTGCAACTCTGGTGACCTGGGGAAAGCTTCCTCTTGAAGGGATTAGCTCGTCACAGATTGAGTCCTGATGGAGAGCGATTTTCTTAAAAAGCTGTAACTTTCAGTCCGTAAGGCTCTCTTTCTTGCATCAGATTTTACCTGTAACTTCTAGACTTTGAATTTTGCCTTCAGACAAGTAGGCAAATTTCTTTCCTGCTCTGCTATTGGGGCAGCTTTGAGTCTGAGCACCTGCAGTGTAAAGCCTTCTTTTCTGGGCTAGTAAGCAGCCCTGTCAAAAGCAGAAGTGAGATGACTTGGAGAAGAAATAATCCACGGACAGCACTAAGAGGGAATAGTAACACATTAGGATTCTAAAGCATTCTAGGGGAAAAAAAGTAACATCCAGCTTGTGTTGTCCTCTGCAGAAAAAGTCATTAGAAACAGCCTGAGGATGGAGAGTTTGGTGATGGTTTAAACAGATCTTTCGGGTTTGTTTAATTTTAAATCCTCTGGGTGAATTTGGGGAATTGAGGAAATGTTCTATAGATGGAACATATTTAGATATTTCTTTGGCTTTAAAAAGTCCAAAAACATGCAGTGTCCTTTAGAGCTAATTACATACCAACTGGAGAATGAACAAGCCCAAAAGTCACCCTTCCCATAGAGATGCTTGACTTAACCCTGAAAAATAAAAGGTTTTGATAATTATGTTAGTAATTAACTTTCTGGACTGGATATCAAACTACTTCTCCAGGACCTAATCACCTGGCCCCTGACTGGAATAAAGCACTCACTTGATAAAGTGTTTTGGGGGGCCAGTTATTTTAGATGGAGGTAACAGAGAGAGGACAGATGGGTGAAAATTCAACAGCATAAGCAGGGATTGTGATTCAAATGTATAACTATCGTGAGAGTTTTTATTTAGCACCAAACGGGCCCTAAAGGGACTGTGTATTTGGACCGCAGCCTTTGCCTCGGCTGGGGATCAGGACATTAGTGCTCTTGAGCAGCAGGGAAGTTGCCCGTATTTCCATACATTTGGCACATCCCTGAGCACCATGTGTGTTTTTGGCTGCAAGAAGCTGCATTTGGAAATGACAGCAGCTTCCCAAGTCCATAATGGGCTCCTCTCTAGTGATGCTAAGTCTGACATCTGTCATAGTGACGGTGGCCAGGAGAGAGACACTCTCGAGGTAGCCTCTTATTACTGGCCACGTCAGCTTCCTTGGCATCTTTGAAGCTGAGTCTGCTCGGATGTTAGCAGAAACAAGTTTGTGTGGTGGTTGGTGTAGCACAGCCCTGATGGAAAAGTTACCACTGCAAAGTGGACCCTGTTCATGATGCTGGATCTCCATGCAGATTGTTAACACATCTGTGGGCACCAGGACCCGGGAGCCCAGGCGAGATGCACCCAGGTCTTTAAGGATCAGGAATATAAATACAAATATTGTACATTATCTCAGAGGATATCAGAATGGGATATCAGAATCATTGCTGATGGTGTAGGGATAATTCTGGGGCATAATTATTGTTCCTTGCGATTTTCATAATTTAATCTTTCAAGGTATAATTCTGGACTAAGAGGCAGTGAATGTGGTACCTGTCATGACTAGAGATGATTCTTGGGGCTTCCTCAGATTCTGCCATTCCCACTCCAAGCCCAGGTGGAGGTCCTGGCCTCTGTGGTTGTCACAGTGGCAAGAGGGTGAGAATCACGATGGCAAGATGGGGGACTCGGGGTTTAAATTCTGGCCATTGTACTTAGCCGGCGAGTTGTGTAACCTATCTAAGTTTCAGTTTCCCCTTCTATAAAATGGGATAAAAATATCTCGTAAAGTCGTTACCAGGATTAAATGGGGAAATTGCTATAAAATACCTCATCCATCATCGTAAGAGACCTGTTAACTGCCTATTTCTTTTCCTTCCCTTTTATTCCTGGTCCAAAAACTCCTGTAGTGATGCTGGAGAGTCTGTGATTCATACTTCATTAATATTTATTCATACGAGTGCAGAGATTTCTTTTAGCTTTTATTTTGGGATATTTCAAACATATATAAACAGCATAGTACAACAAACTTCCTGTGCCCTTCAGCAGTTACCAGCATCCTGACTTCTCCCTTTATCTTTACTCTTACGCCTGCTTAATTATTATTTTTTTGAAAGTTTCTTGTTTGTGAAGTACAGTTTACACATTGAAATGCAGGCGTCTGAGCTATCCAATTTTGCCAAGAGGGTAGTCACGTCACCCACATCCTGGCATGGCATAGAACACAACTGTCACCTTGCAAAGTTTCCCCACGTCCCTTCTCAGCAAATCCTGGATTGAGGACAGGGATGTTTGTCAGTCTGTTTTGGTGCTTTCTGTATATGGTGCATGGCACATGATAGGTACTCAGTGAGTATTTGTTGAATTTATTTGTATATGTCATTATTTAAGACTATTAAGTGAGCATCAGACATGTGTCTGAGACTTTGTCATTCCAGAAATACAAAGATGTATTCCCCATCCACAAAGATGGTATAATTTAGTGGGGGTTTTAGACAAGTAAACAGACTATTTTTTTTGGCTGTACTTTTTTGGTTTGTGAGATCTTGGTTTCCCATTTAGGGACTGAACCCTGGCCCATGGCTGTGAAAGTGCCAAGTCCTCATCATTGGACCAGCAGGAATTCCTTAAGCAGACTATTAAGTGCAGGAAGTACACAGGAGAGACCCTGACCTAGTTTAGGAAAATCAAAGAAGGCTTCCTGGAGGAGGTGATGCCTAAGCCCAACTGTAAAGAAACAGAAGATTAATCTGGTTGGGGAGGGAGGTGTAGACAGTGCAGAGTAATTTAAGGCTGAGGTCACAGAGAAAAAGCCAAAAATGAGAGCGAAAATGTGGCTTTTATGGGCCATGGAGAGAAGTTTACCGTGGCTAGAACCTACGATATAAACACACGTACGAGAAAAGATACACGCTCTCCTTCCACAGGTCTTGTATTATTATCAATATAAAAAGAATATTGCTTTGATTCATCACCATTCCCAAGACAAAACAAATCGCCCTTTCGCAATAGTTGATCGGCTGGGCCAAGGTGCCCTTGTGGCCTCCCCAAGCCACGCAGACGTGTCCAGTCTCCAGGGGGGTTTTGTTTTGTCTTACTGACTGCTCTTCTTTTGTTATTTGCTAGAGACAGCAAAGCCTGTGGAAAACAGGTTTCCTGTTACTTTAAGCTCCCTGAATATTCAAGAAAAGATAAGGGTTGCCCCCACCTTGGCGCTTAGGGAACACTGGCTGCCCCAGGAGGCTACCAGATTCCTGAATTCTTATTCTCACCCATAGGATAAGTACATAATCTGTGTTGCAAATTGTCCTGAGTTTAAATATTCAACTGCTGAATGCTAAAGCCCAACTGTTGCGCTAAGGGCATTTGCTTTTGTTTTGTTTCATTTTGTCTTAAAGGATATTATTTGCTAGCTTTGGGCTACTGTTGATTTGCAGATTGCAGTCAGTAACAGTGGGCATTAGATAGTGAGTCTGAACCACATTCTGCTGTGGGATTCACACACTTGATGTCAAAATACACTGAGCCTTTATGTCTTAAGCCAGATGGTAATACAGTTCTCTGCTCAGGCTCCTCTCAGACAAAGTCCCATTTGTAGTCAAATGTCCAGTCCCAATTTAGTCAGCATTTTTTGTACATTGCACCACATCAACATAGACATAAACAGGCCTCTCGGCTGCCAGATTTGATCTTGGCATCCTGTACCTCTCATAATTGAGAAGGTTTTTATTCTACTTAACAATCAATTTAGGTGTCCGTCCATCCTCTTCAGCTTGGAGACCTTTGTAGACAGCTGTACATTCTGGAAGCTGACAGATTAGATACAATCGGTGGTAGACTAGTTGTATGTGCATATAGAATCGTCCCCATCAGACTTTTCAAATATGAATCAACAACATCAGCTTCCTTTTCTAGTTTTGCTCCTGAGCATTCAGAAATGACTGATTTTTGTTTGTTTGCATTTGTAAAAGCAGTGTGCCTGGGGGGATTCAACACCAAAATAGCATTCTGCTCAAAATACATTTGCTTGCCAGAAAGCGAAAAAAGTCTGAGCTTTGTAGTTGTTTTCATTTACATACAACAGGCAGAATTCCTAAATGTTAATCAAGTTGACAGTAATTGGGGAGAAAAACCCAGGAATTACAGAGGCCAGAATCTGGGCTCGGAGGGGAAAGGGGTGCCTTTGTTCTTAGAATTGGGACCTTTCAGAGTTGAGTGAGGCCCAGGCCAGGTGCCTTTTTGAAGCCCTGGAATATTAAAACCAGGACTATAGTATGATCTCAGAGTTTACATGTAACAATTAAACACTTTTCACGTGGAAGATTGCAGTGTAATTTATTTGTGCTAATCACAAGCTAATTATAGGCTATTTAAACATGCTAATTTGTAGCACACTAGAGGCAGTATGGTCTCCTTGTGAGAGAAAAGTAAAGGAGTGTGATTAATGTTTCCTTATTTTCAGTGGGTTTCTGCATCCACATCTACAATGTTATTTGACAATATTGTCAAAGGTCTAAGTTTGAGATCCTTGGCAAAGACTGAGTGGCCCAGGCCAAGGGGTCCACCTGTCCTCTACGGCCCTGGTTGGTTGGAAGGGCGAGGGTTGGGGGTCTGTAGTGGGATTGGGTAGATGCCTGCAGGGCCCAGACAGAAAGTCAGCAGGTGCAGGGTTGTGGGTCTTCGCTGGTGTTGGCCCATATACCGGGCACTGGCCTTCTGACCTTGTAGGTCCGCATCTTATCAGATGAGATGGGGCATGTTCAGGGTAGTGGGGCTGTAGACTAGGTCCTTAGTTTACATTTTATTTTTTAAATAAAATAAAATATTTATAAAGTTATATATATTTTATATTTATATTATTATTTATATTTAGTTTTAAAATTTATTATTGGCTGATGTAGGATTTTAGTTCCCCGACCTGGGATTGAACCCAGGCCCTGGCAGTGAAAGTGCCAGGTTCTAACTCCTGGACCACCAGGGAATCCCTAGGCTTGGTCCATATTTTAGAGGGATCTCTCACCACAGCTCCTATGCACCAACCAAAATGACCAAGGACAGAAAGAACTGGGCCCCAGAGCATCAAGTATTCTGACTGGCCCTTTCTCTGGCCACCTCCTTTGAGAAGATCATTATACTGGTTTCAGCAGTAATTTTTGATTGGAGCTGCCTCCCCCCCGCTCCCCACCCCCACCCCCCCAGTTTGGAAGTTTTGTGAATTTTATTTTAAATAGAAGAAAGCAAGACAGTAAAATGTTGGGATAATTTGTTCTATGCATTTGGTTCAGTTCTTCTGTTTTTTTTACCATTTAGTGTTTAGAAGGACACAAACTAACCTGGTGACTGAAAAATACATCACAGAACCCTCAGAGCATGGTGTTGACTTTCTGTTCATCTCTTGCCATTTCCCGAAAAAGGACATCAGAGTCTAGCTATTTGCAGGCTCCCCCGCCACCTCCCCATTTCAACCTTTGTTTTAGAAATGGAGGCTTCATTGATCAAGTATAGCAGTGCTGTTAAGAGTTCAAGAGTGAACCAGTTTCTCTATCTCTGATTATTCTGAGGCTGGTACATAAAGCATTTATTTCTAAGGGATACTTTGAGAGACTTTCTGCAATTATTTAGAGTATGAAGATGTTTGAAATTTGTGGTACAGCCATGCCATCCATCTCATGGGCCCCAGCAGAAGCTGATGGAACTTAATCAAAAATAAATCAAGGGTAAGTCCAAACCAGATTGGAAGCACATCATGAATATTCGTGAACATCTGGATATGTTTGTGGGAGTGTATGTTATTTTTTAATGTGTGCGATGGCAGGGACGTGCCTTCTTAACAAAGATGCCAAGAGGCAGACAGATTTCCAGCTGTGATTTCAAAGGGCATTTTTGTGTGTGGATATCCTTTCTCCCGGGTGTGTGGGTTTCACGTCTCCAAGATACTCCTTTGATCTCTTTCATCTTTTGGAATCTCTTTTGATAATTTATCTGAATTCTTCATTGCAGTGAGTAACTTGACTCATGAACATTAAAAACCTTTCTTTCTAAGGGAGATTTTCAGCTTTAGTGAAAGTCACTAGTTAATGTTTCTGATGAATCTTTTAAATGCCAGTGATTTTATAATTATCATTTAAGCTATTTGGCTTCGTTGATCATCGCCATAACCTAACGTGTGTAAAACTCAGGTACTTTATCTGCTTCACTACCTAAAGTAGTTGCAATAACTAGAAAGGAAGGGTGAAATGTGAAGAGGCCATAATAACAATGCTGATAATTATTGCAATAATGACATTTTAAAAGTACATTGAAGTTCATGAGGCATCCATACCTATCACCTTATGTATTTTTAATACCCCTATGAGACAGGTATTAATAATGTTATAATTTCATTTGGGCAGAGGCAGAAAATAGTGCTCCCAAAGGGAGGCCAAATAACTCAGTAGGTAAACTCCATCACCCACCTGTTTGGTCATTCTCTGTTTGGGACCTACCTGGAACTTCAGTCAGGGCACTGCATGATGGGGATGACAATGGGTTGTTGTAAAGCAAGATATTACAGGTTGTTGTAACGGTTACATAATACACTAGGTTAAATAAGGTAATGTTTGTAGAGCACTTGATGGTTTCTGGGTGCATGCTAAAGCTCAATGAATATAATAAACATTATTTATAATAGGAATGCTAAATAAATAGGACTTGTTAAAAATCTAATAGCTGGTAGGTATCAAAGGTAGGATTTGAAACTGGACTCATGCTCAGTTGCTCAATCATGTCCAACTCTGTGACCCCATGGACTGTCGCCCGCCAGGCTCCTCTGTCCGTGGGATTTTTCAGGCAAGAACACTGGAGTGGGTTGCCATTTCCTCCTCCAGGGGATCTTCCCTACCCAGGGATCGAACCCAGGTCTCCTGCATCTCCTGCATTGCAGGCAGATGCTTTACTGCCTCTGAGCCATGGAGTATGCCTTTGAAACCAAGAAGTCAGTGCAAAAATCTCTGAATCTTCCCAGACCACCTACTAACCTTGCATTGTTACTCTTGGGAGATTCTACCCAAACCACCGTCCATCCCTCCCCCACCACCTCTTCCCCTTCCTCCTCCTCCCCCACCCCTCCCCAAGGAGTAAATCTTGATTTGCAGATTAGTTTTTGTTTGGGTAATATAGTTTAAATGTGTGATATTATAAAGAATAGTATAATATAGTTATTTCTACTGTATAAATTAAAATAATACACTCATTACAATTTTTTTTTAAGGAAACCTCACAAAATTCCTTAAAGTAGAAGTTTAAGTCTCCTAATACTTGCCAAGTGTAACAGTTCCAAACAGTTAGGTTCTAAGCCACTTCCTGGAATTCCAGTTTTCTATGCATTCTCCTTCATCTCTTCTTTCTCTCTTTACAGACACACAAATACCCACATAAAAACATACATGGTGTTTTACTTGCAACAGAATAGAAGCAATAAGTTAAAAGAGGGTTGACTTACTGCTCGAGACAGTTATAGTGGTAAGAAATGTTCACAAATGGAGACACAGAAAATTTCAAAAGTAATTAGGAGAATTCAAAGGCTCGACAACCTGGACATTTAGAACAGGGGCCAAAGACCTTATAAATTGAAAAGAATCTGTTAAATTATATTCCCTAATTTTTATAGAGCACAGTGGGTAATAGACGATTGAAGAATTTCATTTGAGAAGGTAAAAAACTTGAGAAGTAAAATAAAGCGTTTTGCTGTTTTACCTGTAGTCTTGTCTTGAAAATTTAGTTTAACATTGTTAGAGGGTTCTGTAATATTGAAATTTTACTGTATTATGTAATAAATATTTTAGATTTGGCTGAATGATGGCATGTATTATTCTTCCTGAATGTTAATACAGGGAACTGGTAAAAACAGCAAAGTAAAAACAACATTTACTGGTTTTCTGTTGTGTTTCAGTAACTTAGGTGGTTTCATGGAGAAGTTTTTAGTAACAGAAATTATAAGCCTCATTTCAGGAAGTTCATGTCGCAATAGAACAAGACAGCCAAGGACAAGATTCTATTAGTCATATTCATGAGTGGATGATACATATAGGTCTGCTTACAGCAAATTCTAATTTCCAACTAGTTTCACCTGGAGATAAGTTAAGTACAATAGAAAAGGTAAAGGTGGTGATGCTTGTTGATTGAAAAGCTTAGCTGAACTGATCTGGAGGAGCAGGTGCCTTAGGCTGGAGTCGGGACTCAACAACCTAAAATCAAGCATAAGGCTGGTTTCTGAGTAATTGGACAAGAATGTGTGCAATTGTTCAGCTTAGTCTGTGCCATAGCCTAGATCAACACAAGGAAACAACTAATGTTTGGATGATTTTAACAGGGCTTGAAAGGCCTGCTATACGGGGCTTATAGTTAGGATGATAATACTGACTAAAGTAATAAGCAAGGTTTTATATATGTGTGTGTGTGTGTGTGTGTGTGTATACACACACGTATGTATTTTCAAGTCAGTATCTTCTTTTCATTTAATACCACAACTGATCGTGTTCTTTGTAACACATTTATTGAATAGCTACCATGTGCACGCAGGTAGTACATATTATCTTCCTTCAGAACACTCCCATGAAAAGTCAAAGTATTAGATGCTGAGTCATGTCTAACTCTTTGTGATCCCATGGCCTGGAACCTCAGGCGCCTCTCTCTGTCCAATGGGATTCTCCAGGCAAGAACACTGGAGTGGGTCGCCATTCCTTTCTCCGGGGGGTCTTCCCAACCCAGGGATTGAACCCAGGTCTCCTGCATCTCAGGCAGATTCTTTACCGTCTGAGCCACCAGGGAAGCCGTAAAGCGTACAGTTAGTTCCCTGGTTTCAGTGTACTCACAGCTTGTGCAGACTTCACCACAGTCTGCTCCAGAATCCCACAGTCCTCTGTGTTCTTTAACCATTCTATAATGAGTGTATAATAAATAATTCTTCACGCTGGCATTTCTGCGGGCTTGAACAATTCCCAGCCCGCATGCGTGCTAAGTTGCTTCAGTCATGTCTGACTCTTTGCGACCCCATGGACTGTAACCTGCCAAGCTCCTCTGTCCGTGGGATTCTCCAGCCAAGAATACTGGAATGGGTTGTGGGGCCCTCCTCCAGGGGATCTTCCCAACCCAGGGATTGAACCTGCATCTCTTATGTCTCCTGCATTGGTAGGCGGGTTATTTACCACTACTGCCACCTGGGGAAGCCCCTCCCAGCACATAGTAGATGTAATAAATAGCAATGAAAATAATGAATAAATGAATGACAGTACCTGGGCATTTTGGAGATCTTTGCACTTTTATCCACAAGAAGTGAGGCTTTTTTATTGTTCACTCAGTGTTTGAAATAAGCATAAATAAGAAAATTTTTAAAGCGATAAAGTTTTGGAAAGTATAATTCTGGGGGAAAAAAAGTGCCTTTATTACAAAATGAATCCACTGGCTGATAAAAATGTAAAATATGATAAGAGGCTCAAACTTCTAATTAGAGGTGAAAAGGCTCCCAAAGAAAGTATATTTGATAGTAAAAAAAAAATCTCTTCCATGCTTTAAAATTTGCTTATGTAAACCGATTTTTTAATATGATTCTAATGGATAGGATGCTTAAAAAAAATTTTTTTTATTGGAGTATAGTTGCTTTACAATATTGTGTTAGTGACTGCTGTGCAGCAAAGTGAATCAGCTCTATGTATACATATATCCCCCCTTTTTTTAGATTTCCTTCCCATTAAGGTCACCACGGAGCACTGAGTAGAATTCCCTGTCCTATACAGTAGGTTCTCGTTAGTTACCTATTTTATATGTAGACTCCATCTTCCCATGGAAACTTGTTATGTGTGGTGTGTATGCTCGGCATCTGGATCCCAGCACATCCTGAGAAAAACTGGACTAACTGGCCAGACCTTGGGATGTGTCCATTTTTGCTAATATTAAAGCTCAATTTTATTACCTCCAAAAAAAAAAGAGAAAAATCCTCAAAACAGAAAGCAACCCAATAATTGTTGTAACCCAACCCATCTTGTGCTGGGTTGTGACCTGCAAGGCAGTGGAGAATTGAGAGATATTTTCTCCAGGTGGGGATATATTTATGCCCACATCACACAGACTGGAGGATAGGAAAGAAGAAGGGGTGGAGCTGCTGAACAGGCCTTGGGGTGGCGGTGGGGGTAAGGGGTGGGGGGTAAGGGGTGTGGGGTGAATAGGGGAGGTCGCAAATTTCTCATTGCTGGGTGCCGGTCACCTGGTCTGACCTAAGGAGATGCACATTTTGAACGTGATTTTAGTCAGATAAAAATTTCTTCTGCAATGGTTGTGTTTGTTTGCTTATTTCTTTTGACTGGATTCTCACCATAAGAACCTCAGAGACGTCCTCCGAAGGACGCCATTAGGAGATGCAGTGCTCATGTGAGGGGAATCTGTTTCTGAGCTGCAAAGGATGAGAAAGAAGTTATAAATAAAGGCAGTTGGTTATTTTAATTTGTCACTTTACATATGTTGTTGTTTGCATTGTTGTTGTTTAGTCGCTAAGTTGTATCCAACTCTTGGCGACCCCATGGACTGTATAGCACCAGGCTCCTCTGTCTGTGGGATTTCCCAGGCAATAATACTGGAGCGGGTTGCTGTTTCCTTCTCCATGGGATCTTCCTGACTCAGGGACTGACTCTATGTCTCTTGCATTGGCAGGAGGATTCTTTACCACTGAGCAAGCTGGGAAGCCCTTACTGTTTGTATCAGTTCAGTTCAGTTCAGTTCAGTCGCTCAGTCGTGTCCCGACTCTTTGCGACCCCATGAACCGCAGCACGACAGGCCTCCCTGTCCATTACCAACTCCCAGAGTCCACCCAAACCTATATCCATTGAGTCGGTAATGCCATCCAACCATCTCATCCTGTTGTCCCCTTCTCCTCCTGCCCCCAATCCCTCCCAGCATCAGGGTCTTTTCAAATCAGCTCTTCATATCATGTGGCCAAAGTATTGGAGTTTCAGCTTCAGTATCAGTCCTTCCAATGAACACCCAGGACTGATCTCCTTTAGGATGGACTGGTTGGATCTCCTTGCAGTCCAAGGGACTCTTCAAAAGTCTTCTCCAACACCACAGTTCAAAAGCATCAATTCTGTGCTCAGCTTTCTTTATAGTCCATCTTACATCCACACATAACCACTGGAAAAAGCATAGCCTTGACTAGATGGACCTTTGTTGGCAAAGTAATGTCTCTGCTTTTTAATATGCTGTCTAGGTTGGTCATAACTTTCCTTTCAAGGAGTAAGCATCTTTTAATTTCATGGGTGCAGTCACCATCTGCAGTGATTTTGGAGCCCAGAAAAATAAAGTCAGCCACTGTTTCCACTGTTTTCCCATCTATTTCCCATGAAGTGATGGGACAGGATGCCATGATCTTAGTTTTCTGAATGTTGAGCTTTAAGCCAACTTTTCCACTCTCCTCTTTCACTTTCATCAAGAGGGTCTTTAGTTC
>NW_011495043.1:1388063-1392781 GCF_000754665.1 Bison bison bison | reverse complement strand
TCTTAGTTTTCTGAATGTTGAGCTTTAAGCCAACTTTTCCACTCTCCTCTTTCACTTTCATCAAGAGGGTCTTTAGTTCTTCTTCACTTTCTGCCATAAGGGTGGTGTCATCTGCATACCTGAGGTTATTGATATTTCTCCCGGAAATCTTGATTCCAGCTTGTGCTTCTTCCATCCCAGCATTTCTCATGATGTACTCTGCATATAAGTTAAATAAGTAGGATGACAATATACAGCCTTGATGTACTCTTTTTCCTATTTGGAACCAGTCTGTTGTTCCATGTCTAGTTCTAACTGTTGCTTCCTGACCTGTATACAGATTTCTCAAGAGGCAGGTCAGGCGGTCTTGTATTCCCATCTCTTTAAGAATTTTCCATAGTTTATTGTGGTCCACACAGTCAAAGGCTTTGGCATACTCAATAAAGCAGAAATAGATGTTTTTCTGAAACTCTCTTGCTTTTTCCATGATAGATTCCTAAATTCATTGCTGAAGCTTAGAGTGGTGTGCTGTCCATCAGCACCTAGCACGGAGGCAAGCCGACATTTGTGCGTCTTCTTCTAGCACAACTTAGCAGCGGAGCTTGAGTGCTAAGAGCTTGGACGCAGGAATCAAGGAAGGATATGGCCCTAAGGGTACTGGCCTTCCGAAAGGAACGGGGAGAATCTTGCGGCCAGGGGTCAGGCCCTTCTCAGGTTTAGGAAGACATTGTTCATTACATTGGGGTAAATGAGGAGGGCTGAATTTATTTTAGTTTGGTTTAGCACTTTTTTTTTTCTTTTAGATTAAAAAATTACTTCTTTTAAATGTTGTAGTAAAATACACATAGCATAAAATTTGCCATCTTAACCATTTTTAAGTGTACATTTTGGTGGCGTTTAGTATACTGTACTCTCATCATCACCTTCCATTGTCAGGACTCTTTTCATCCTGCAAAACTGAAACCTGATGCCTACTGATCAATAACTTCCCTCTCCCTGCTCCCCCCCAACTCCAGGTAACTATTCTACTTTCTGTCTTTATGGATTTGGCCTCTCATAAGTGAAATTCAGTCCCTGGGTCAGGAAGATCCCTTGGAGAAGGAAATGGCAATCCACTCCAATATTCTTGCCTAGAGAATTCCATGGACAGAGGAGCCTGGTGGGCTACAATCCGTGAGGTCTCAAAGAGTGGAACAGGACTGAGCAACTACACTTTCACTTTCATAAGTGGAATTATATAGTACTTGTTCTTTTGGGACTGACTTATTTCACTTAGTATCATGTCCTTAAGGTTTTCCCATGTAGCAGCACGTGACAGAATTTCCTTCATTTTTTAGGGACTGAGTAATATTTCACTGTATCTATTTACCACATTTTATTTGTCCACTCATCCATCAGGAGACAGTTGGATTGCTTTGACCATTTCGCTTCTGAGAATAATGCTGCTATGAACATGGGTGTGCAGATATCTCTTTGAGTCTCTGCTCTCAGTTCTTTGTGGGTATATACCGAGAAGCAGAATTCTAGAACATAAGGTAATTCTATTTTTAATGTTCTGAAAAGCCCCTATATGTTTTCCATAGCAGTTGTACCATTTTACATTCCTATCAGTAGTGCACAGATGTTTCAGTTTCTCCACATCCTTGCCAATGCTTGTTCTCTTCTTTCCTTACTTATCTTTTTTAAAGAAATAATAGCCAACTCTCCTGTTTATGGATGTGAAATCGTACCTTCTTGTGGTTTTGATTTGCATCTCCCTAATGATTAGTAACATGGAGCATCTTCTCATATGCTTTTTGGCCTTCTGTATATTTCTTAAAGAAATGTCTATTAAAGTTTTTTTTTTTTCCATTTTCAAATTGGGTTGCTTTTGTTGTTGCGTTGTAGGAGTTCTCTGTATATCCTGGATATTAATCCTTTATCGAATGTAAATACTCTATGATTTGCACATATTTTCTCCCTTTCCCCAGCTTGCCTCTGTTAATAGTGTATTTTGTTGTACAGAAGTTATAAAATTCTGGTGAAGTTCAGTTTATCTAATTTTTTTGTTGTTGCCTGTGTCTTTGGTGTCATAGCCAAGAAATCATTGCCAAAGACAGTGTCACGAGGCTTCTTCTCTCTGTTTTCTTCTAGGAGGTTTTTTTGGTTTTATTTAGGTCTTTGATCCTTTTTGAGTTATTTGTTGTATATAAGGTAAGCTTCTCTGATGGCTCAGATGGTAAAGAATCTGCCTGCAGTGCAAGAGACCCAGGTTCGATCCCTTGGTTGGGAAGATCCCCTGGAGAAGGAAGGGAATGGCTACCCACTCCAGTATTCATGCCTGAAAAATCTCATGGACAGAGCAGCCTGTTGGACTGCAATCTATGGGGTCACAGTGAATCTGACACGACTGAGCGACTGAGCACAAGAACAATCCTTTGGAACATTTGCCACAGTACCTGGTGGCTCATGGTGACTTGTACCTTGCAGAGGCCAACGATTATTAACTACATATCTAATTATTAACAGTTGTAAGAAGATAGTATTGTGTGAATAGCAGTATTGAATTTAAACAGTCTTCTGTTTTAATTTTTGTTTAAATGAACTCCCAAATACAGTTTTGTTTCCTTTAAGATGTCCAAAAATGCTGTGAAAATTGCCATCAATGTTATGATAAAAGAATTAGAGAAGAATAAGGATAAGGGAAGGGAGAAATTTTTATGCCACCATCACCTTGGGGCTATGTAAGAAATTTCATACCTAAGTGACTTCAAGATTGTCTTTCAAAACTACAATTTAAAGTCAGGCAGCAGAAGAAAGTGATTCCCTGTGCTTTTAATAAAGTGGAACTGCTGGAGGCAGTCATGAAGCGTGTATCAAATGACCAAGTCTGGTCCTTTAAAGAGTCACTTTCACCACAGCCCATAACAG
Source organism: Bison bison bison (assembly GCF_000754665.1). Taxonomy (NCBI): domain Eukaryota; kingdom Metazoa; phylum Chordata; class Mammalia; order Artiodactyla; family Bovidae; genus Bison; species Bison bison. Next base: position 1,389,892 of record NW_011495043.1, on the reverse strand, counting down.
AACATACGCTTAACAGGAATACTTGCTCTTTTCTTATCAAGAAGATATTTGTGGAAAATATCCTGCTGCTGCTAAGTCGCTTCAGTCGTGTCCAACTCTGTGCGGCCCCATAGACGGCAGCCCACCAGGCTCCCCCATCCCTGGGATTCTCCAGGCAAGAACACTGGAGTGGGTTGCCATTTCCTTCTCCAATGCAGGAAAGTGAAAAGTGAAAGTGAAGTCGCTCAGTCATGTCCGACTCTTAGCGACCCCATGGACTGCAGCCTACCAGGCTCCTCCGTCCATGGGATTTTCCAGGCAAGAGTACTGGAGTGGGGTGCCATTGCCTTCTCCAGGAAAATATCCTGGTATGTATCAGTTGGAGGTTGTAAACCCACCACTGGTAGAGTAGCAATGAATTTAGAGAATGTTTTGTACAGTAATCCCGATGAGTACTCCTTCAGTTTCCCTCAGAAGGTGCTTAAACATTGATGTGGGTATTTTTTGTTATAAGAAAAAGTCAGTGTTAGGGAAAGCAGTGCCCACGGTTATATTCTTAATGTTTGCATGTTCAAACCACAGAAGAGATTACTTGTGCTCAGGAATAGTTTTGTTTTTTATCTTAGACAATTTTTAAAGTTCTCAACTGGTTCTCTTGAGACAAGAGCCATACCTTCCTATAAACCAAGGAACCATATTACCACCATTACATTTTCTCTGTAAGACAGTCTAAATTAGAAGCTGCACAAAATTCACCTTCCATAGTAAATGGGACTCTCATGAGGTAATAAAAAGCCACATTGCATTAGAGGTAATACGCGTTCTGAGATGGGCTTGCTGTAAGGAGGACCTCATGATAAACTAATATAATGCTCTGTAGTGTCATGAGCTTCCCAGTGGTAGAAGATAAACCTTTGCCCATATAACTGTGCCAGAGACATAAAAATTGCTTCTCAGATATGTATTTTTATTTAAACATATCATAAATTTATACAATTAAATAATAATCCTATGATTCAGTCCATCAGTAAATATTGATTCAGCGCTTTAGGTGTCCTGGAGTCCAGGAAAAATGCAGTAAAAAGTATTTTTTTCCATTAGACAAACAGCCATGAATTACAAGAGGATCCAGTTTTATGTAATTCAGCATTATATAATTCAGTGTTATGCAATTACATTCAATCAACGTGTATTGAATTTTTACCATGTACAAGGCTATTTATCACTTCAGTTCAGTTGCTCAGTCCTGTTCGACTCTTTGTGACTCCATGGACTACAACACGCCAGGCTTCTCAGTCCATCACCAACTCCAGAATCTTCCTCAAACTCATGTCCATTGAGTCAGTGATGTCATCCAACCATCTCATCCTCTGTTGTCCCCTTCTCCCTTCTGCTTTCAATATTTCCCAGCATGAGAGTCTTTTCCAATGGGTCAATTCTTCCCATCAGGTGGCCAAAGTATTGGAGATTCACCTTCAACATCAGTCCTTCCACTGAATATTTGGGACTGATTTCCTTTAGGATGGACTGGTTGGATCTCCTTGCAGTCCAAGGGACTCTCAAGAGTCTTCTCCAACACCACAGTTCAAAAGCATCAATTCTTCAGCATTTAGTTTTCTCTATGGTCCAACTCTCACATCCATACACAACTACTGGAAAAATCATAGCTTTGACTAGACAGACCTTTGTTGGCAAAGTAATATGCTTTTTAATATGCTGTCTAGGTTGGTCATAGCTTTTCTTCCAAGGAGCAGGCGTCTTTTAATTTCATGGCTGCAGTCACCATCTGCAGTGATTTTGAAGCCCAAGAAAATAAAGTCTGTCACTGTTTCCCCTGTTTCCCCATCTAT
>NW_011495043.1:1373548-1387963 GCF_000754665.1 Bison bison bison | reverse complement strand
TTTCAATTTCATCAAGAGGCTCTCGTTCTTCTTTGCTTTCTGCCATAAGGGTGGTGTCATCTGTATATCTGAGGTTATTGATATTTCTTCCAGCAATCTTGATTCCAGCTTGTGCTTCATCCAGCCCAGCATTTCTCATGATATGCTCTGCATATAAGTTAAATAAGCAGGGTGACAATATATAGCCTTGACCTACTCCTTTCCCAATGGAACCAGTCTGTTGTTCCATGTCCTGTTCTAACTGTTGCTTCTTGACATACAGGAGACAAGTCAGGTGGTCTGGTATTCCCATCTTTTTAAGAATTTTCCACAGTTTGTTGTGATCCACACAGTCAAAGTCTTTGGCATAGTCAATAAAGCAGTAGATGTTTTTTGGAGCTCTCTTGCTTTTTCAGTGATCCAATGGATGTTGGCAATTTGATCTCTAGTTCCTCTGCCTTTTAAGTTCACGGTTCATGTACTGTTGAAGCCTGGCTTAGAGAATTTTGAGCATCACTTTGCTAGCATGTGAGATGAGTGCAGTTGTGCAGTAGTTTGAACATTCTTTGGTATTGCCTTTCTTTGGGATTGAAATGAAAACTGACCTGTTCCAGTCCTGTGGCCACTGCTGTGTTTTCCAAATTTGCTGGCATATTGAGCGCAGCACTTTCACAGCATCATCTTTCAGGATTTCAAATAGCTCAACTGGAATTCCATCACTTCTAGCTTTGTTCGTAGTGATACTTCCTAAGGCCCACTTGACTTCGCATTCCAGGATGTCTGGCTCTAGGTCAGTGATCACACCGTCGTGGTTATCTGGGTCAAGAAGATCTTTTTTGTATAGTTCTTCTGTGTATTCTTGCCACCTCTTCATAATATCTTCTGCTTCTGTTAGGTCCATACCATTTCTGTCCTTTATTGTGCCCATCTTTGCATGAAATGTCCCTTGGTATCTAATTTTCTTGAAGAGATCCCTAGTCTTTATATAAGAGGCTGTATGTAAAACTATATATATATATATATAAAGGAAATGTCATTTGGCTTTTTAGTAATTTTCTATGTAAAGTTGATAAAATTAATGTGAAGCATGAAATCCCCAGTTGTTTAGAACTTTATTTTCAGTCCATAATGGGAATATTTGCCTAAACCTTTATGCAGGCTACTCTCTTGATGGGTTTTCCATTAACTTTTCAAATCCTTAATCTCCATTTTGGTAAATTTCCTGTTGTTACATAACCTTCATGGCCCGAAGCTAGACTGAATGTTGATACTTATGACTCGCTATGACTTGCAGTTGAGGTGTTAAAAAAGCATGTATATGTCTGAGAGATCATATTTCAAGATGTTAAAGAGGCTTACAGTTTTATAAATATGAGGGATCATTTTAGATAGATTTTGTTTAAAGCATTGAGAAAAGCAGAGTTCACTTAAGGAATGAATGTTAAAAAGCACCAAGTGTTTATGTTTCACATAAATTTCAATTTGTACCTCATTCTTTCCTGGCAATAGTAGCAGTTATTTACTTAGCTTCTGTCACTCAGAGAGAAGGATTCTTTAAAGGCTGCTGCTGCTGCTGGTAAGTCACTTCATTCGTGTCCAACTCTGTGCAACCCCATAGACGGCAGCTCACCAAGCTCCTCCATCCCTGGGATTCTCCAGGCAAGAACACTGGAGTGGGTTGCCATTTCCTTCTCCAATGCATGAAAGTGAAAAGTGAAAGTGAAGTCGCTCAGTTGTGTCCGACTCCGAGACCCCATGGACTTCAGCCTACCAGGCTCCTCTGCCTATGGGATTTTCCAGGCAAGAGTACTGGAGTAGGGTGCCATTGCCTTCTCTTTAAAGGCTACAGTTACCTTAAAGCATCCATGAATGGAAGAAGGAAAAAATTGCTTAAAAAATGATGTCAAATGGTATAATGAAGTATTTATTGTGTGATCTCTAAGCTTATAATTTGTACCATTATCCCCTGAGTTTGCAGCAAGTTCCCCAAAGTTGAAACACTAAATCATGAAGTATATATGAAAAGAATCACAGGCAAAATAATTATTGTTGGAAAAAAAGAAAGAGGCATTTCTACAGAAAGCAACTCGGATCTGAGTAATACTGAGGTTTTAATGATGAGACTCTAGGGGGATGTTTACCATTTTAAAAACTGTATGAATCCGATGTGCATGTTGATTTCTTACCAAATGCATGAAACTTAACTATAATCTTGGTAGTTTGAGCTACTTTAGTATTAACTTAGTTTGAATCATGTTTGGATGTTCATGGGAGCTTAGTGAAGTTCAATTTCAGTTAAATTAGTGAGATTAAGTAATTTGCAGAGTAGGTTGTACCCCTATCAGGGAAGCCTCAAACATCCTTTAATAATTGACATTGTTCTGTTGTTAAGAGGGAATGTGTGAAAACATTTCCCTTGTCCATTACGGTTTACTACAGCATATTGAAGATAGTTCCCTGAGCTACACAGTTGGACTCTGTTATTTAATCCATAGATAGTTTGTATCTTCTAGTCCTAAAGCCCTAATCCCCCCCTCCCCCACACTCCCTCCCCTGGGCAACCACAAGTCTTTTCTCAGTTTGTGTGTCTGCTTCTGTTTTGTAGATAAAGATTCTATGTATAAGTGATATCATATGGTATTTATCTTTCTCTTTCTGACTTCATTGAGTATGATGATCTCTAGGTCCATTCATGTAGCTGCAAATGGCATTATTTCATTCTTTTTTTATGGTAGTGTAATATTCTGTTGTGTGTGTGTGTGTGTGTGTGTGTGTGTGTGTACCATGTCAATGGACACTTAGGTTGCTTCCTTTTCCTCCTATTGTAAATGGTACTAGAATGAGCCTAGGGTGCTGCATGTATCTTATTGAATTATCAGTTTGTCTGCATATATGCCCAGGAGTAGGATTACTGGATCATATAGTGACTTGATTTTTGTTTTTTTGAGAACCCTCCATGCCGTCCCCCATAGGGGCTGCCCCAATTTACCTTCCCCCATACAGGGTAGGAATGTTCAACATTTGAAAAATTTTTGATTAGGAGAATGACATGGGCATTGTGTTCTTGAGGGGTCTGGTTTGTCAATGGTTTTTTCAGTTATTTGGGAGCAGCAGGAGCAGTGAGAAGGCTGTGGCTGTAGACCAGATGAAAGGGAACAGAAGCCTGAGGAGAGACACCAGCTATGGGAATGGAAATGAGGCAAGATGCTTTGTCAACTGGAAGAACTTGAACTTCACTGAGTCCATGGCAGAGGCAGGGATAAGCAGAGGTGGCCTTGAGGCTGATGCGGCTTCTTGCAGGTGAGAGAGAGATGGAAGTGGGGTGTGGGAAGATCAGAACTGACTTTATACTGTGTGGAAGTTGAGATTCTGTTCAGATGCTCCCTTGGAGCTGTAAAGCCAGGGACTTAACAGACTTTACAGTAGTTGATGATTTATAGGAGCTGCTAGAGTGAGAGAGAGTCACTCTGAATCTTAGTTATCATCATCTTCTTGGCATCTAACCTGATGTATGGTCTGAAATGAATGGGTCTGTGAAGGGTGAATGGAGGAGGTAGGCATAGAAAATTCATACAAGAAGTTTGATCTTCGGCTCTGAAGAATGAGTGCAATGAGTAGAGCTCACCAACCAACCCCTTCCTTCCTTCCCTCCCTCTCACTCCCCCTTCCTGCCTTCCTCCCTTTCTTCCTCACCTCTCCTGTCTCCTGCCCTCCCCTATCTTTCATTTTTCTTTCTATGGGGAGAGTTGAGCATGTTTGTGGGTCAAAAAAAAGGGAAGAAAAGAATGATGATGAAGAATAGAAAGTAGAAAGAAGAAATATACGGGGACTTGCTCCTCCTTTTTATGAAGAAGTGTGACCTTCCCTCTTTGGAGAATGAAGAATATTTAAAGCGTGGGTGGCTTTCTGATCCTCCTTTGCCAAGGGCATGTCATTCATATTTACAGCAGGTGAAAGTGATCCAAAAAGGTTTGTGTTTCCACTTTTAATACTGTATAATACTTGAATAATACTTGCTAAAAAGAAGGTAATTATGTAAAGATATATTGGAAGCACCTAAATAATTAGGTTTGAATGCCCGAACATGCTAAGTATTGGGTCATAAGGCACAGTCAGAAAGCCTATCGTGGGTAGACTTTCTAGAGTTTTTTTTTTTGCACGAGCAGATAACCACTGAACAACAGGAGTTTGAACTGCAAGGGTCCATTTATATGCAGATTTGTCTATGGGAAATACTACAGTACTGCATTGTTCTTGGTTGGTTGAATCCATGGATGTGGAAGAACCTCACATATTGACTATAAATTAAATGCAGACCAAGCCCTGAAATGTTCAAGGGTCAACTGTGTATTCATACGGACATTTTGTTGGATGCAAATGGTTTTAGTCAGTAATTGACTTGAGGAGACAGGTGATATAGAGCAGAATGGTTCAGCATGAGTGTAGGAGGCAGGTGGAAGGGAGCTTGCCATGTGACCAGGAACAAGTACTTAATCTCTTAGAACCTCAGTTTCTCTTTCTGTAGAAAGGGGATAAACATAATCTCTGAAGGCTACAGTGTGAACGATGGGAAATTTTTCTTTTAATGTATTCAATACATATTTATTCAACACCTATTATGTGCCAGGCATTGGAGCTGCTGCAATGAAGAAAATGGGTTAAGTGTCTGCCCTTTGGTGCTTATTACATTCCTTAGGATTCAGGAAGAATGAACACATTTTTCAGTATTTGTAAAGTGCCAAGTGTACTGCCTGGCTGTGCTCAGTGTGAGCTAAAATCATTGACATTCAAGACAGCAGAGTGTTTTCACATTAAAAAAAAACTTCTAGCCATACCTCGTGGCATGTGAGATCTTAGTTTCCCCACCATGGGTCGAGCCTGCATCCCCCTGTTGAAGTGCAGAGTCTTAACCACTGGACCACCAGGGAAGTCTCTCATATTTTTATAATGACAGATGAGTGGGGCTTCCACTGGCCAGTGAATTTAGAAATTGGTGTTCAATATTTTTAATTTGGGGGAGAAAATTGCTTAGTCCTATTGGTGCCTGCTTGTCAGCTGAACAAGTTACATGTTGATGTTAGTCAATGAAAATTGTGTGTATGCCCAGGAAATTCTGTTTACTATAAAGGGGCCTGGGTACTGATTTTCATATATTGTACTTCTTCCACCTATTAGATGGGAAGCGCCAGGGAAGAATATCACTTTCTGACACTTGATAGCTTTGACCCAGGCTTTTCTCTAAAAGGTGCCTTTGTTATATCACACGTGTGGGGGGGGAAAAGATTGATAAAACAGTATTTGAATAAAAGTATTAATTTCATAGGAGATATATCACAGGGTAACTTTCTTAAAAAAAAAATTAAAGATGGATCATTGTTCAGGTTTGACTTTCATTTGGTATGATCAGCATTGTGTCAGAGCATAGATCCTAGAAAGATAAACAGGAATTTTGGGGTTTTTTTGTTTTTTTTTTTTTTGTGGGGGGGATGTATTGAGAGTCTTACGGGATCTTAGTTCCCCAACCAGGGTTCAAACTCGAGTCCCCAGCAGTGAAAGCCATGGAGTCCTAACCTCTGGACTTTCAAGGAAGTCCTGTGAATGGGTTTGAGAACATGGCAGCCCCTGCCCCTGCAAAGTGCAGGACACAGGTCTCCATGGAGCCCTCAGGGTGGTCGGTTAATCACAGAAGGGAAAGCCCAGGGGAGAGGTGGCAAACCCCACTGGCAGTCTTTGGAAGACTAAAATGATTTGGGGGAACTACCCGTAAACTTCTTAGCCGGAGGCAGTCTATTAAACCTACCCGCTCAGTCACAGGATCCCTTTGACAGAAGGAAGCATTCTTAAAGAGGGGATGAAGGGTCTGCCCTCATTCATTAAAAATAAGCCATTTAGTTTTCCTGAAGCCAGCAAAGCTTTCTGTAATCACAGTCTGGAGAGGTGGATCCTGCACTTGACTTTAACTGACCAAGCAAGTCTAGCCAGGGCCTCAGAGACCCTGGCCTTGGTGTTTATAGGTTCCAGGGCATGCCGGAAGGCTCTGCAGTGCCTCAGCTGGCCTCCAGCGTCCTGACTCACTCTCCTACCTGGAAATGACATCTGGAGGCATGGTGCAATAGGTCCACTCTGCAAACCACCCCCTCCCCTGGAATTGTTTGTTTTCAAACTACTGGATGAAACAAAGAAAGCTCTTTGAGATTTCTCTGAAAACTAAACATTGCTTGTAAATACTTTTCTTTTTTTTAAAGTGACCTTTGTATCCTGTTCAATAATCTCCACCAGTTGTGTGTTCTTTTCCAGGTATCCCAATGAAAGAGTAGTAGATTTACAACAGTCTGTGAAGGACATACCATAGGTTCTGCTCAGCTGGTAGAGAGTCTTTAAAAATAGCTCTTGAATTTTGCAATGTGGAATGCCATGTGTGAGCTCCCGGGATGACACGTGTGCTACACGTCACAAAAGCCTTCACAAGTGTTACCTAATTAAACTACACACTCTCTGACAGGTGGCAGGCTCCTCTGTGTCTTGCAGGAGAAGGGAGCTGCCGTGTGTCCAGCACTGGCTTGGAACAGTGTCTTTGTTGTGCTGCCTCCAGAGAGAATGAGTCTTTGTTGGACTGCAGTTGAAATAGAGAATCCAAGAGCTTCTCTGGCATGTGGGTAATTTTAATGCGAAATTCATTACCACCCTTAACACCTTCAGAGTTTTTCCAGCAAGACTACTGATTGATGGCAGGAGCAGAAATGTCCTGCAGAGACCAGAACTTGGGTATAGACCCACCCACTGAGTGGCCTCAACACCAGAATCTACTGGAAGGCTCAGGTCTCCAGCAGGAAGTTCAAGTCTGGACCAGCAGCAGGTGATGGGGATCCTCAAGACAGAGGAGTCAGGCAGGGACAGGAAATTGAGAACCCCTACTAATGGATATCTGTCTGTTGTTAAGTCTGTGAGCAGGTGGAAGGGACTCGGTCACCAGGCTGACACAGGATGGGGCAGAACTCCTGCCCTGGGAGAAAACCAAGGTTATTGTGGAGGTTATCAGAACAAAGCCTTAGAAGGAAGAAGACAACCAAGCAAAACACTTGGATGTGGGCTAAAGAGCCAGGGAGGAGGAGAGGGACTCAGGAAGCTACAGGTAGCCCGATTGTCAGCACTGGAGTACTGATCCAACGAGTCAGTAGATGGTAAGCATGGCAATTGAGACCGTGCACCCTGGAATCGAGTAGACTTCTGGCATGTGGTCTGTAATCTCTCTGAGCCTCACTCTCCTAGTTTCTAAGATGGAAATAGTAAAATTTGCTACTGCATAAGGCGTTGAGAAGATTAAATGAAGTAATACATGTAAAGCGCCTAGAATGATATGTGGCACCGAGCGCGTACTTGATGGACATTGGTCATGATGGCAGTGACGTGAAGAGGAAGAGGATGATGGTGATGATGGTGACAATGCTGGTGATGATAATTATGTTGATGATGATGAATCAGAAAGTACTGCAGAAATACCTGCTTCTCAAGGCAGAACTGGCCCTGGGATATGCCTGCAATTTATAGGTGGAGATCCGGTGACAGCTAACAGGTGGGGAAGTGGGATGCAGTGTGAGAGGGAGCCTTGATGAAATCTTGGTAATTACTTGGTGTTTATGAGGTTATGTTGACCAAGTGACCCCAAGGAGTTTGTTGCTGCTCTTTCTTTGGTTACTTAATAATACCTTGGGGGTGGATAACTGAAGCAATCAGTTCAATTTTAAAAATGGGTACCATTTGAATATTTAAGAGAGAGTTTTCAAGAAAATAGCTATTTGCTTTCATGTATCCCTAAACTACTCTGACTTTTCCTTTGGTTGCCTACTCAGGGTAAGCAAGGACAGATGGCAGTCTTGTGTGGTCCCTAGCAACATCCTTAACATATGTAGTGGACGGTATCAGCTTCAATTCAGTCACTCAGTCGTGTCCGACTCTTTGCAACCCCATGGACTGCAGCATGCCAGGCCTCCCTGTCCATCACTGACTTCCAGAGCTTGCTCAAGCTCATGTCCCTTGAGTTGGTGATGTCATCCAGCCATCTCATCCTCTGTCATCCCCTTCTCCTCCTGCCTTCAATCTTTCCCAGCATCAGGGTCTTTTCCAATGAGTCAGATTTTTGCATCAGGTGGCCAGAGTATTGGAGCTTCAGCTTCAGCATCAGTCTTACCAATGAATATTCAGGACTGATTTCCTTTAGGATTGACTGGTTTGGTCTTCTTGCAGTTCAAAGGACTCTCAAGGGTGTTGGACTCTTCTCCAACACCACAGTTCAAAAGCATCAGTTCTTTGGTGCTCAACTTTCTTTATGGTCTGACTCTCACATCCATACATGACTACTGGAAAAACCATATATATAGAGATGATATAGAGAGAACTTAACAAAGTCTCAATCCTTCACTGAACATGTTTCTGTCATTGTCTTGTCTGTATTTCTCAACATACTGTCTGTCTCATTCTTTGTGGATCAAATTATACAATGTCAATATCCGAGATTAAAAACATAATAGAAATTTTAATCTGGCTGATAAGTGTTCATTAGTTTCCTACCATATACAGGGCATTAGGCTTTCTGTGCTGTGATCCCTCCACTTTCTGTCTCCTTTACTACCTTTCGTTCATGCATTCGTCCAGTCTCTACAGGTGCTTTACTAGATACTAGGATGTTAATGGTGAGCAGCCTCTGCCGAGAAACCGTCTATGAAATCCCCGTAGACAAATCTAGATAGTTGCAGTGTCATGTCTTAAATGATGTGATGTGAGCACCGGGCAGTCTTGGGGGTTGCGGACGTTCCACAGAAATGGTAGCATCTTTAACTTTCCTTAAGGCCTGTCAAAAATATTCATTAACTTCCAGACTCCAAATCATGACTGTAAAGGCCCTCGACAGTTTTGATGTAACCAGTCTTTTCCCCACCGTTGAATCTTGCCCAGCAATTATAACCACCTTTCCTTCTCTTGCCTGTTCATTCATTCTCCTGTGCTGCATTGCTCATCCCGACATTAAAACATTTTTGGGAGAGTTGGAGGGGTTACTTACTGCTCTGTGAATGTTTTATGACAAAGAACTGAATTCTGTATTTCCAAAGATCATTTTCTCTTTAGTTTAATTGGCATTTTCATGAATTTGTCAGGTCATGTGTCTGGTGACTAAAATTTGGAATATTTTAAAGAGCCTCTTCATAGCAACTTTCAAACTGTACATGCTCAACCTTTAAAATGTATACATAGGGTGCCCTTTGTTTATCCTAGCTTAAGGTTTTGTGGTAAAGGTGAGTGCTCTACTCAAGTTCCCTTTCTGTTGAATTTAATGAAAGTGAAAAAATTGAAAGTGTTAGCCGACCAGTTGTGTCTGACTCTTGCAACCCCATGGACTGTAGCCCATCAGGCTCCTCTGTCCATGGGATTCTCCAGGCAAGAATACTGGAGTGGGTAGCCATTCCCTTCTCCAGGGGATCTTCCCGACCCAGGGATTGAACCCTGCTCTCCTGCACTGCAGGCAGATTCTTTACCATCTGAGCCACCAGGGAAGCCCTGAATTTTATGAAATGAATGAAAAATTCAAGTGTTAGTGTTTTGAGTTTGTGTACATTAGCTTGATAGGAAGGAAATAATTTGGGTGACTTAGAAGTTATACCATATCACTGCATGGATTATGCCTTTTTTTTTTTCTTGACAGACTTGGCTGTACCATGCAAGACTCTTTTTTTCTTGTTTCTCCAAGTCACAATTGTATCTCTAGGTTCATTTCAGCCTTTGGAGGGACATGTCGTATTCAGGGACACAGCCTGCTCCCGTGTCAGTTTCCCAGGCACGCTGGTCATTGTGTTTGCACGCTCTGCTTTTATCAGTCCTGCTGCAGATGCTAGGGAATGGCTGTCCATCTGTTTTCTGCCCTTGGAGATCAGGTCCGAGTGTGTTTCCTGTTTGTACTCTTCTGAGGCTTCTGTTTGTTTGCTTTCCTAAGGAAAAAAATGCTACCTGCCGGGGGCAAATTGGCTTACTGTTTGTATACATGCAATTTCTCTGTGCATATAATATGCATAATTTTATATGAAATAACCATTTTCTAATTAACACCCTGGTGATATTTAGGTGACTGAGGCTAGTTAAGAGACAACAAGGAAATGCTTCCAATTTTATCTTTCCATGCTATGGGAAAGGAGAATTTGACAAGGCAGTTGAAGAGAAAGGGAAAGGGAAAGCTAATTTTCTGTGAAGAAAATTCCAAATTATTTATGTTTCAAAATCTTCAGTATTATAATGCAGTTAAAAAAAATAGAGTACAGTGAAGTGTGTGTTTGTGTGCTGAATAATGTATATTTTTTTTAAATTTAAGCCTTGCATTTTATATTGGGGTATAGCCGATTAACAATGTTGTAATAGCTTCAAGTGCATGGCAAAGAGACCCAGATATACATATGCATGTATCCATCCTCCCCCAAACTCCCCTCCCAACCAGGCTGCCACGTGACACGAATAATGTATCCTTAAATGACAAGGGCCCCATAAGTATCTGTTTGTAGAAAAGAAATCAGTTATCATGTGAGATTTAACAAAATTAACATACCTCTTCTATGCCTTGGGTTTTCTAAGTCCCAGTTACGGTATGGAATCTTGAGAGTGTGCTGCACGTGGGTGTGAATTTTGAACCAAATCTGACTCTGGCTCTACAGAAGAAATAGCATTAGAAAAAATACGCTTCAAATAGAAACATTTTTGTCTTGCTTTGGGGTTGAAAAGTAGTACATACACCATAAAGAAAAAGAAGAAAATACAGAAATGCCTAAAAAAACAAACTTAGTTATGCTTAAACCTCTGATTTAAGGCTTAAACCTATCCCCACCTCAGATTTAACCACATATTAGGTTATTTCCTTCCCGACTGCAGTGAATACCTACTAAGTGCCAGACACTGCTGGGTTCTGGGGTACATCAGTGAACAAAACATACAGAATTTTCTGTCCAGTGGAGTTTACATTCTATATATGTTCACACATTTACCCAAATACACTTTGGAATCAAGCTATGGATAGAGTGTGCTTGCTTATATTTCTTAACCTTCTATAGAGAACACTTTCCACTTGTTAAATACTCTCCAGAGTTGTGATTTTTAATGGTTATATACCATTTTATCTTGCAAATGTATCATAGTTTATGTACCCCTCAATTCAAGCTATTTAAGTGTTTTTTGTTATTATAAAAATGAGTAACCATTAATATTTTTAAATGTACATCTTCTGTTATTATAAAAATAAGTAACCGTTAATATCTTTAAATGTACATCTTCACTTTCATAATCTATTATACTTAGATTATTAGATCTGAGTTTATTAGTAGGCTGAATGTAGGAGCATTTTAAAGACCCCACAAACACTGTTAAATTGCCGTCTGGAAATAGTGTATAGTTTGTACTTCCATTAACAGCATATCTATGCTTCTTAAATTTTGTACTTCTCAGTATTTAATATTATCAAGAGAAAGAAAACTTTACCAGTTTGGTGAAAAGTATTCTCATCGTGTTTTCAATTCTTTATTTCTAAGAGCACACTTTAAAAAATACCTTGTTTTGTGGCTCATCTCTTAAAGTTGTTTGCCCATTTTTCTATCTAAAGTAGTGTTTTTCTTATTTATGTAGCAGCACTCTCTATATGTTAAACCATTTACCCCATTGTCATGTATGCAGCCAAATTTTCTCTAGATGAAGAATAGACGTTTTCCTCAATTCTTCCCTCAGAGGTTAAAGCGTCTGTCTACAATGCAGGAGACCCGGGTTTGATCCCTGGGTTGGGAAGATCCCCTGGGGAAGGAAATGGTAACCCACTCCAGTATTCTTGCCTGGAGAATCCCATGGACAGAGAAACCTGGTAGGCTACAGTCCAGGGGGTCGCAAAGAGTTGGACACGACTGAGCGACTTCACTTTCACTTTCAGTTCTTCTACCAACCAAATCATAAGACTGGAAATGAGGAGAAGGCCTTCCTCTTGGTGCAGATGAGAAGTTGGATTCTAAACCAGAATCTCTGTCTATAACCACAGCAACAACAGCTCAGTTGCTATGACTGGAGTACCTGCAAGCAGCAGTGTGTGAGAAATGTAACAGTTCTGTGGACAGGTCTGCCTTCAGAGCCTCAGCTGGTAGAGTCGCGTAGCATGTGAGCACAGGGAGTGAGCTCAGTAGTGGGTAAATGGTGCTCTACCTCACCCCTCCCCCGCTGTAGTAATCATAGTGCATGCAAATTTAATTGCTTTCCCCAAAATATGCATGCCATCTATATGTACCTCAGTGTACGTAGAGATACGCTTTCAGGATGTAAAAAGAAAAAGTCGAGCCTCATGGCTGTGGCTGAGTGAACAACGAATGAGATCTTGACAAACAGCTGCTGTTCTGAATAGGGGGATAGATTTATGCTTAAACTAGAGTAAACTGTGCTACCAGGTAATAATTTTGAGCAATGAAGTACGTTTGCTACAGTAACCATTAAAGAAAGAGATAAATCACAGTAATTTCAACATGGCACTTTAGCCATTCAGTAAATGGGTATTTTAGATTTCATTTGCTTTTGAACTAAGTTCAATAATTTATGGAGTAAGTCATTCAAAGATTAATGTTTAGAGAGGAGGGAAATCACTATACAAGAACAGAAACATATCATTTATGTATATTACATCAGAGCTTGGTCTGTCTGTGTTTCCATTATAAACCTGATTTTTCAAGCACTTAAAATACAGCAGTAAAAAGTTTGCCCTGGGCTAAACTTTGGCAGTTGTTTCAACTTCTGAGTTTCCAATTTTTATTTTATTCTTAGTTTTCTTAATCAAATACTATGACATTTATGTGTGTGTTTTTAAATGTTTTATAACATTACTATTGGGCTTCCCGTGTGGCTCAGGGTTAAAGAATCCGCCTGCCAGTGCAGGAGACACAGGAGACTCGAGTTCTGTCCCTGCGTCGGGAAGATCCCCTAGAGAAGGAAATGGCAACGCACTGCAGTATACTTGCCTGGAAAACCCCACAGACCAGGGAGCCTGGTGGGCTACAGTCCATGGGGTCACAAAGACTTGGACACGACTGAGCACACATACAGTCTCATCGTTACTATTAATTCAAAAGTTCATTTCTTTCAGAAGTAAAAGTTTGTCACTGACGACTTTAGAATACTGGATTGTCATTGCCTGTCATTGATTCTGAGGCTTTTTAAGATGGTTAAAAAACTTTTAAAGATGTTTGAAAATGTGATGCAAAGACTGAGAAAGAACAATGGTTACATGTCATGATGGTGTTTGATTTTTACAGCTACGAAGACAACAATAATAATGCTCTAAATCATGACAAAATGTGAGCCAGTCTCAGAGGATTCATTTAAATTTGGCATCTCCAGTTTGGTGAAGCTACATACTTTTATAAAATCCATATTCACACACTCACTGTGTATACTAATCAGATCAGATGTTATTTATATGATAATGT
The DNA here is from genome assembly GCF_000754665.1 of Bison bison bison. Taxonomy (NCBI): domain Eukaryota; kingdom Metazoa; phylum Chordata; class Mammalia; order Artiodactyla; family Bovidae; genus Bison; species Bison bison. The sequence goes on along the minus strand of NW_011495043.1, from coordinate 1,374,497 downwards.
GGAGGCTTTGGGTTTTTTATTTTTTCAGTAATGTTCATCTTACTTGATCATGAGTTCCTGAAGTTCAGCGACTCTTCTTTATACTTCCAGTTCCCAGCATGTCAGCTAAGTATAAAGGTGACACTTAAGAAATATTGGTTGAATAAATGAATACATGAATGTTTGTTAGTTACAGGCAGTCACCAACTTCCAAAGATTATTCATTCTAAAACATTTGAGTCACTGGGTTAGGACTTATAGTTCATTTTCCTGTGAAAATATAATGGAAAAAGTAAATTATCTCTCAAAGTCTTATTTAATTTCCAGCTGTTACACTGCAACATAAGTAATAGAATCACTATTGTTGACAGAGGTCCGGATCAGTTTTTGAAATAGCCCGCATCCCAGGCAGCAGATAATACCATGGTCATGATCTCAAATCCTCCAGTTATACAGATTCCACATGTTGTAAATAACTTATTCTATTGTTGGACACCTGGCTTTACCTGCCCCCTCCACCTTTAAGTGATGTTAAGCTCATCCTTTTTATTTTAAAATCATTAGTCTTGATCATCTCCTTCTAGAGAACAGAAGACCAGGCTGGAGTTTAGATGTGACTCAGGATACACGGATCTCTTTAATTTCCAGGCCACTGAATCCAGAATTTGAAGCAACTCTGCCTTGTCTGGGACGGCAGTTCTCAGAGTGGGGCTCCCTAGGACTTCCTTGGTAGTCCAGTAGTCAAGAATCTGCCTGCCAATGCAGGGCACAGGGGTTCGATCCCTGGGCCTGGAATATCCCACACACTGTGGGGCAACTGAGCCCTTGCACAACAACTACTGGGCCCATGCTCTAGAGCCTGGACGCTGTAACTGCTGAGCCCACGTGCTGCAGTTACTGAAGCCCACACGCCTATAGCCTGTGCTCCCCACTGCAGTGAAGAGTAGTCCCCACTTGCTGAAACTCGATA
>NW_011495043.1:1366819-1373448 GCF_000754665.1 Bison bison bison | reverse complement strand
TGCAGCCAACAATAAATGAATAAGTAAATAATAAAAAAGCGTGGCTCCCCAGCCAACAGTGTGGTCTTCACCTGAGAACTTGGTCTTAATGCAAATCAGCAGGTTCACTCCAGATGGACAGAATCTGGAATTCTGGGGAGGGTCCCAGCAATGGTGTTGAACAAGCCCTCTGGGCGGTTGCAAGGTGCTAAAAGCAGAACCGCTGTTCTAGGGTTCATTGGAGTGTGATCCCAAGATGGAACTTGTTGCGATACCTCTGGGCAGCAAGCTCCGTGATGGCTCGCACTTTATCAGCCAGCTGTCCAGCACTCTTCTGCTGAATGTGATGATCACGGGGCCTTGGAAATGTTGGATGAGTATGGTTCAAGGTGCAGTTCATGGTACAGTAGTCAGACACTGTGGAGACACAGGAACCTTTTGGCTCTGTGTGGCTGAGCTAGCTTCAGGATGGATGTTGGATGCACAAGTCTGCACATTAGAACTTGGTCATTTCGTCATACCTACTATGAGAAGTTTCAAGTAGATTTGAAATCTGTTACATTTTTGTAGGGAATTTTATTGTGCTCTTAGATTCTTGCAATATAAATTGCCATTAAGTATTTTTCAGTGGTTATAAAAATGGCCAAAATGATTTCACTTAGCTGTGTGAGTGAACTCCTTGTTAAGAAATGACCAACCAGAGCAGCAACAGCTTGCTGCTGCTGCTGCTGCTAAGTCGCTTCAGTCGTGTCCGACTCTGTGCGACCCCATAGATGGAAGCCCACTAGGCTCCTCTCTCCCTGGGATTCTCCAGGCAAGAATACTGGAGTGGGTTGCCATTTCCTTCTCCAATGCATGAAAGTGAAAAGTGAAAGTGAAGTTGCTCAGTCTTGTCTGACTCCTAGCGACCTCATGGACTGCAGCCTACCAGGCTCCTCCGTCCATGGGATTTTCCAGGCAAGAGTACTGGAGTGGGGTGCCATTGCCTTCTCCGAGCAACAGCTTACTTACCCTTAAAAGTTTTGCTGCGGTCTTGCTTATAGTCCTTTTAAGCATGTATCCTAATTTTTAAGTTATTTTTAAGTAAATAAGCTCACAGTTCTGTTTTTAAAAAATTAAGAAGATTGTATTTGGAAATTTTGTACCAATTCAATATTTACTGTTTCCACTAACACTCTGATACTGTCAATAACTACTATTAAAGCACATAATAAATGTTGTTTTCACTCAGCCCCTTCTCCTCCCACCCTGCCCGCTGTGTGCTGTGCTCAGTCATGTCCTGCACTTTGTGACCCCATGGACTATAGCCCATCAGGCTTCTCTGTCCATCAAATTCTGCAGGCAAGAATACTGGAGTAAGTTGCCATTTTCTATTCCAGGGGATCTTCCCTACCCAGGGATAGAACTCATGTCTCCTGAGTCTCTTGCAGGCAGATTCTTTACCATCAAGCCACCTGGGAAGCCTCGGTGTCCCACCTGCCCCCGCCCCCTCTGTAGAGGGACCTGTTATGTTGTGCCACGTGGGAAGGTGCATAAGGCTGTCTGTCTTCTCTCCCTGGAAGCCCTTCCCACGTTTGTGTTGTTCTTCCCTTCTCTGAGTAAATAGTCCCGGCTCCTCCTATTGATCTTGTTTGTATGATTCCATTTCCAGACACCCTTCTAGTGAAGGTTCTCTTGGTTTTCGTTAACCTCTGGAAGATGTGGCAATGAGCTGAGCACAGCGGTCCAGATAGCACCTGCCTGTATAGCACCTGCTAGAACAAAGGAATATGGGGCCTGTGATTTTTTTTTTAAACATTTTAATCTATTTTTGGCTCTGCTGGGTCTTCATTGCTGTGCTCAGACCTTCTCTAGTTGTGGTGAGTGGGGACTACTCTCTCATAGCAGTGCACGAGCTCTAGAGTCTAAAGCACAGTCTCAGTAGTGATATATGGGCTCAGTTGCAGGCCCTCCCTTAACACTCCCAGGGCATGGGATCTTCCTGGACCAGGGATGGAACCAGGATTCCTTGCATTGGCAGGCGGATTCTTTTTTTATTTTTTATAATCATGTTTATTTTTGTTTATTTACCTATTTGGATCTATATGTATTTGCTTGTTGTCTTAAAAAAATTTTTTTTTATTTTTAATTGAATGATAATTGTTTTACAGTATTATGTTGGTTTCTGCCAAACATCATCACAAATCAACTATGTCCCCTCCCTCTTGAACTGCCCTCCCACCTTCCTCCCCAGGCCAGTGAAATCTTAACCACTGGACCACCAGGGAAGTCCTGGAGAGAAATTAAAAACAAGCAGCCCCATTTAGTTGCTTTCCTTCACTTTTCTCTCATGTTAATCAATCCCCATCGGCAATGAGATAACCCAGAAAACCTCTTTGGGAATCTGGGTCTCTGCACGTTGTTCTTACAACACTGAGTTTGGATGGACCATCCAGAGTGGCTGGACATCATGGTGTCCACCACTGGGAAGTGCAGTGGCCATTTGGATGTTGGTGTCAATAAACTTAACTGAATTATACAACTTTTTAAAAAGGATGATTAAAATATCTTTATGACACTGTGCCTTTTAATTTTTACACTTGTATGACATGAGACACTGTTAGTTTTATTCATAGAATGAACATGTGTATGCTTCTACCATGACACATGTCATTGAAATGATCTATTGTCATTGCCACGGTCTAGGTTTTATCCCTGTCTTTCTGCAAGATGCTTGGTGCCTGCTCTGTACTCAACGCTGTTCAAGTTGTAGCCTAAAAGATCCAGTGCATCATCTCCTAAGACAGTTTAGAAGTTAAACTCCCTCATTTGAAATGATGCTTGAGAGCACCATGCTTGACACTCTTAGATTCAAATTATCCTTGATTTTAACCAGTTCATCTAACAGTTACTAGCACCCCTGTGTTTTACCACAGCCATGCATCATGATGGCAGAATGTATCTGCTTTCTCCCCAAACTGAGTTCTGCCCCCGTCCTGGGTCCTGGGTACTGCCAGTCGGTAGGGGGTGGGGGTGTGTGCATTTCATGGATGTCCCCTTGGGAGGCCCCTTGGTTTACATTAGGGGATCTCAGGCCTGCCTCCAGCTTTGCTGAAGTTAAAGCACTTGGAGGACAGTTCTGTATGGACCTGGCTTGTGATGTTGGTCAGGGAGATCTAGTGTACTCTCTACCAGAATTCAGAGGAGAAATTCTCACTCACAGGAATAGTCCTGTATCTTTTGACTTACCTTGTGCTATATGCTTAGTTGCTTCATTTGTGTCTGACCCTTTGCGACCCTATGGACTGTAGCCCACCAGGCTCTTCTGCCCATGGAATTCTCCAGGCAAGATGGGTAATGTCAATCTTTAACTGACCATGTCTTTTTTGCATTAAACATTAGAAAGCTTCAGTTCGGTTCAGTTCAGTCGCTCAGTCATGTCTGACTCTTTGCGACCCCATGAATCGCAGCACGCCAGGCCTCCCTGTCCATCACCAACTCCCGGAGTTCACTCAAGCTCACGTCCATCGAGTCGGTGATGCCATCCAGCCATCTCATCCTCTGTCATCCCCTTCTCCTCCTGCCTCCAATCCCTCCCAGCATCAGAATCTTTTCCAATGAGTCAACTCTTTGCATGTGGTGGCCAAAGTATTGGGGTTTCAGCTTTAGCATCAGTCCTTCCAATGAACACCTAGGACTGATCTCCTTCAGAATGGACTGGTTGGATCTCCTTGCAGTCCAAGGGACTCTCAAGAGTCTTCTCCAACACCACAGTTCAAAAGCTTAGCCCCTTCAAATATGTGGTCTCCATAACCTGTATTTTGTGAACTAATGTAATTCATGGACCGATTTTACTATAGAACCTTGATTTTTCTCCCTCTGTGTATCATTTACATTGGTCTTTTAACTTTATCCTGTAACATAGCACTTAAGTTTCATAAGCCATTCTAAGTCATTTTTGCAACATGGAGAGGTCTAATATGTGACAAATGCTTGGAGAACATGGGCTAAGGCAGCAAGGAGACTGACCACAGGGCAGTGATGGCTAGGTAGAAATTGCCACTTTTGTTGCTTTCTTATAACTGCTTCTAGAAATTCTCTGATCTGTTAATTATGGTTAGGCTTTAAAGTTGCAGTCACTGGGATAGCATTCAACTGTGGAAAAAAAAGAGTTTTTTTCCTTGGGAACTTTCTTCTTTGATGTGGTGGGATGGGAGTAGTTTTCCATTCACTTTCACTCACTAGAAAATATTTTATATGCTAGGCTGTGAGTTTATTTATAGGAGCCTGAAAATGACGAACGCTTCCTGTTTCACCTGTGAACGATTTAGGTGAAAGAAGACATGACAAGGTATGGGGCCCGACTGAGAACACACAGGCCACTGCAGATTTTACCCTAAGAGTGATTAAATACCGCCTGTTCCTTTTAAGTTCTTACAGCTCTAAGTTGTAGATCATTTTGAGAGTATTTGCTGAATTGCTTTTACTTACTGATGTAACTCCCTGCAACACGAAAGAAGTCTTAAAGCATGAAAATACATGTTCCAGTCAGTGAGACCTGAAACAGAAATCAGTGGAAGAATCAGAATCACTGGCAAAGTAAACAAGCTTAAGCAAATCAAACCAATAGATAGCCCTCGAGCACTTCTCCTGAGCAGAGAGCCTGTGCAAGACTTTGGAGAGAAACGCCCATAAGAAGAGGGACCGGTCTTGTTCATTGCTGTCTCTTTAGCACTTCATGTGGGACCTGGTGCACAGTGAGTGCTGAATAGTTTTTGTTGGAGTGTGTTTACACAAACACACTCTCCGTGTGTCTATGTCTGTGTAGCTGTCTGCCTGTGGGTAAAGTGAGTCTCTGATAAGAGGGCATTTATGGTCTAGTTGAGGGAATAACTAGACCCTGTGCTTCCCTGGTGGCTCAGAGGGTAAAGCGTCTGCCTGCAATGCAGGAGACCTGGGTTCGATCCCTGGGTCAGGAAGATCCTCTGGAGAAGGAAATGGCAATCCACTCCAGTACCCTTGCCTGGAGAATCCCATGGATGGAGGAGCCTGGAGGGCTACAGTACATGGGGTCACAAAGAGTCGGACATGTAGTCCATGGGATTCTGACCCAGGGATCGAACCTGGGTCTCCCGCATTGCAGGCAGATGCTTTACCCTCTGAGCCACGAGGGAAGCCCCTATCTTTGAGGGAATAAAATAAAATGAGCAGAAGAGTATGTGTCTGCTAATTCACTTAAGTCATGTCTGACTCTTTGTGACCCCATGGACTGTAGCTCACCAGGCTCTTCTGTCCCTGGGATTCTTCAGGCAAGAATACTGGAAGGGGTTGCCATGCCCTCCTTCAGAAGATCTTGCTGCCCCAGGGATTGGACCTTTGTCTCTTTGTTTCCTGCATTGGCGGCCAGGTTTTTTACCCCAAGCTTAAGAGTACCTCCGCATAAGGACCCTCAGGCATAGTGCATGGGACACAGCTGGGCAGGGAAGGTTTAAGGAGAGATGGGTTTGTAGCTGATGCTGAAGGACGACTAGGGTTTGGGTGGACAGGAAGCAGCAGGGCATTCCAGGTAGTCATGAGCGAAAGTGAAACACTAGGAAAGCATCCACTCGGGACAGTGGACCTGGCACCCAGTCTCTAAGGAGAGGGTTTATGAGCTGACCAATTGGTTCACATTTCCTTCAGAAATGTGACCTTTATCCTGTTTGCACTGTTTCCACATTTTGGGAAAGATTTTGGAACATAGATGTGAAACAGTACAAAGCCCTGTGCTTCTCAAATGGATGTGGGCATACGGATCAGCTGAGGATCTTGGTAAAATGCAGATTTTGATGCAGGAGGTGGGAAGTGGGGCCCACGACTGCCTTTCTAACCAGCTTCCAGGTGATTCTAATGCTCGTGATCTCATTGTTCAGTTGTGTCTGACTCTGCGATCCCACAGAGCATGCCAACCTTCCCTGTCCTTCATTATCTCCTGGAGCTTTCTCAAACTCATGTCCATTGAGTTGGTGATGCCATCTAACCATCTCATCCTCTGTCACCCCCTCCTTCTCCTGCCCTCAATCTTTCCCATCATCAGAGTTTTTTCCCAATGAGTCAGCTCTCTCTGCATCAGGTGGCCAAAGGACTGGAGCTTCAGCTTCAGCATCAGTCCGTCCAATGAGTATTCAGCGTTTATTTCCTTTAGGATTGACCAAAGAGACTGGTTTGATCTCCTTCCTCATGAAGCATGAAGCACTTTAAATACCAAAGACAAGGCGTTAGGATTTCAAGGTTTATTGGAGTAGTTCTTGAGTGGGCATGACACTGCTGCATCCTGGGGTTTCAGAGTCGGAAAGGAGCTTGAAGACAATCAAATGGTCTGTTTATCTTTTGTTGCCATTGGAAAAACCAAATAAAATAAAACTGAGATCTAAAGTGGGAGCCAGATGGGAACATAATTCTACTGGCCTGAAGTCAGCATCTCCCACTCTGCTATGCACCGTGGTCCGCGTCTGTGAGGGGGACGGCAAAGAAGCAGGTGTCTGTGAGAGCAGATGCGTTGGCTGTGAGAAGGGAGAAGCAGCGTCTCCTAATGTGATGGGAGTGAGAAAATTCCCAAGAAAACACTGAGGTTTAAAACCTGGTAGAATGAATACATGCCGCACTGATGGGTTGGAATGGAGGAATCAGTC
>NW_011495043.1:1364158-1366694 GCF_000754665.1 Bison bison bison | reverse complement strand
TTAAAATTTATTTGGCTGTGCTAGGGCTTAGTTGTGACATGTAGGATCTTTCGTTAAGGCATGTGGGATCTAGGTCCCTGACCAGGAATCGAGCCCAGGCCTCCTGCGTTTAGAGTGTGACTGTACCTTTGACTGGCAATTCAGAGCTTTGTTGCTGCCATTCATTGAATACATTGGTAAGAGCCTGTTGCATTTCACTTGTGGCTGAAAGTGGTAAGCACAAAGCCCTCTTGGTTTTTTCCGCCTTCCTCTTCCTGTACCCGAGGTGGAGGAGGAGAACTTGGTGCTAAGCAGAGCTGGTGGGCTCCTGATGTTCTTCCTCCCTGCTTTTGGAACAGCAGACGGGTTTATCCCTCTTGCTTTCTCAGCTGTGAAGTTCCTTTGGCTTCCAGCACTGCCGGCATTAAGGGAGGGAGAGGTGTGGATTTCCACAAAAACATGAAAGCAAAGTTGGTGTGGGAGTGAGGGCCGGGTACTTGTTTTCCAGGCCCTATTCTGCCGTGAGTGGATTTTGACGTTGGTATATTGCACAGCGAGTGTAGCGCTTCAGAGTGAAAACCTAGCCATGGAAGGTCAGAACTTTAGTTTCCTATTTGACCTCGATTGGTGTGACCACTTCCCTGGTGGCTCAGACGGTAAAGCGACTTCCTGTAAGCGGGAGACCTGGGTTCAATCCTTGGGTCAGGAAGATCCCTTGGAGAAGGAAATGGCAACCCACTCCAGTACTCTTGCCTGGAGAATTCCATGGATGGAGGAGCCTGGTAGGCTACAGTGCATGGGGTCAAAAAGAGTCGGACACGACTGAGCGACTTCACTGGTTGGTTCACTGGTGTGACCGCAGAGTGTGTTCGTGTGTGTATGTGTGTTGCCCATGTGTGAGTGCGTGTGCGCATGCCCAGGCAGGTGGAAACACACATGTGCTCTCATGTTTTGGTTTTATGAAACCACTTATGTCATCTTGAAACACTTTTCTTTTTTGCTTCTGTGTGTGACATGGGCTTCCCAGGTGGTGCTAGTGGTGAAGAGCCCACCCGCCAGTGCTGGGGACAAAGGGAGGCGGGTTTGACCCCCGGGTCAGTAAGAGCCCCTGGAGGAGGGCATGGCAACCCACTCCAGTATTCTTGCCTGGAGAATCCCATGGACAGAGGAGCCCGGCGGGCTCTGGTCTATAGTGTTGCAGAGTCAGACATGACTAAAGTGACTTAGCATGCATGTGCATACATGTTAGACATAATAAACATTCAGGGAATTGTTTCCAGAAATTGTCCAATTTGATAAGAAACGGATATGAGGTTTTCCCCCCCAGTAATTTTTTTGTCATCTAAATCCTTTCTTAAAAATACTATATAGTACTATGGTTTAGTTTCTTTCAGTCAAACTATGAATATGAGATTATTTCTAAAATCATCATGGACCTTTATTGTTAAACATAAGCGGCTTGCATAGCTTTATGACATAAGTTATTAAAATTTTTTAAACTTCAAGAAAGTATTTTAAATAGGGCATGGCCTAATTTGAGAAATTGTTTTGATATTTCTTAAGAAATTTTTAATTGTTGAAATAAAACTAAAGTTATTATCAAATTTAATTTTTTAGAATAGTTATTATGCTTAAAAATATAAATGTATTATGTGCTTTCACACTTAATACAGAGGGCTTTGCAGGAATAATCATTGGTGTTTACACCAATTCAGAAATACAGAAGCCATTGCAGAAATAATCAATCATAGGTGTTTAAGAATCCTTCTAAATGAATGCCCTGGCAGTTTAGTGATTAGAATTCCACGCTTTGACTACTGAGTCTGTCACTGTTTTCATTTTTCCCCAATCTATTTGCCATGAAGTGGTGGGACCAGAAGCCATGATCTTCAGTTTTTAAATGTTGAGTTTTAAATCATCTTTTTCACTCTCCTCTCTCACCGTCATCAAGAAGCTCTTTAGTTCCTCTTCTCTTTGTGCCATTAGGGTGGTGTCATTCCCCTCATTCAGTTTAGTTCAGTCGCTCAGTCATATCCGACTCTTTACGACCCCATGGACTGCAGCATGCTGGGCTTCCCTGTTCATCACCATCTCCTGGAGCTTGCTCAAACTCATGTCCATCGAGTCGGCGATGCCATCCAACCATCTCATCCTCTGTCATCCCCTTCTCCTGCCTTCTGTCTTTCCCAGCATCAGGGTCTTTTCCAATGAGTCAGTTCTTGGCATCAGGTGGCTGAAGTATTGAAGCTTCAGCTTCAGCATCCAATGAATATTCAGGACTGATTTCCTTTAGGACTGACTGGTTGGATCTCCTTGCAGTCCAAGGGGCTCTCAAGAGTCTTCTCCAACACACAGTTCAAAAGCATCAATTCTTCAGCGCTCAGCGTTCTTTATGGTCCAACTCTCACATCCATACATGACTGCTGGAAAAACCATAACTTATTCTCCTCATTACACTGGCTGAATTAGGAGCGGAGAAGGGGGCAGCCTAAACTGGGAACTGGACAGGGAAGGAGGATGTCGAGGAGCCTTTCTCTGCCCATTCTTTTTTTTTTTT
>NW_011495043.1:1348228-1364058 GCF_000754665.1 Bison bison bison | reverse complement strand
CTTTTTTTTTTTTAATAGTTCTTTTAATTTTTTAAAATTGAAATATAGTTGATTTACAGTGTTATGTTAGTTACCGGTGTAACACAGAGTGATCCAGCTGTGTGTGGGTGTGTGTGTGTATGTATTCCAAAAAAATATAAATTGTTATGATTTATCACAGGATATTGAATATAGTTCCCTGTGCTATACACTAGGATCTTTTTTTATGTATTTTATATATAGTGGTGTGTATCTGTTAATCCCAAGCTCCTAATTTATTCCTCCTTCCCTCCCTTTTACATAACCTTAGATTTGCTTTCTATGAGTCTGTCTCTGTTTTGTAAATAGGTCTGCTTGTATCATTTTTGTAGATTTCACATGTAAGTGATATTATAAGGTACTTGACTTTCTCTACCTCTGACTTACTTCACTTAGAATGATAATCTCCAGGTCAATCTGTGTTGCTGCACATTCTCTGCCCACCTTGACCTGAATCCATCCTTCTTTATTATGTAAGTGAAGTGAAGTCGCTCCGTCATGTCCTACTCTTTGCGACCCCATGGACTGTAGCCTACCAGGCTCCTCTGTCCATGGGATTTTCCAGGCAATAGTACTGGAGTGGATTGCCATTTCCTTCTCCAGTGGATCTTCCCAACCCAGGGATTGAACCTGGGTCTCCCGCATTGTAGACAGACGCTTTACCATCTGAGCCACCAGGGAAGTTTTGCTATTATGTAAGCAATACCCCTTATTGCTGCATACATGTGTACATACATGTGTGCAGACAGCACCAATGATGGTGCTCCTTCTGCCTGGCTCTTTCACACCTTTTCATTTCACATTGTGCGGTAGAAGAAATCCATTTCTTCTTTAGTGCTAAACAGAATAAAAAACTGTCCAGCACTTTTTCCCTCAAGTGTGTATGACGCATTTCCAAACTTGTCTCATGCTCTGCACAGAAGGTGTTTTATCCAACTGTACATCAGTACCTGCTAGCTTTAACTCTTTATTGTGATGTTCTGTTTCTTAGGCTCGATGGTGGGTCCACATGGGTTTCATCATATTCACAAGTGCCTGACAGAATGGTAGTCTTTTGCATGCTTGTCATTAATATCATATGACATCTATCAATATCATAATAGTGGAATTTTGCCAAAGAGCCCAATCTGTTTTCTCACCAAACGTCAAACAGGTCCTTAACTTAGTGGGTAATTTTACAAGCTTCTCCTCACTTGTGTAGTGTTTTTACTTTAGGGTACATTTAATCTAAGAAATCCCTCATTATAATGGTGGTTGTCTCTCCTTGAGAGATGAAATTAATAATGTTTGCTCTGAATCACATTGTTTGTGACATACTCTGCGGGTGGAAAAGCACTAGAAACAATCACAGTGCGAGATCTCCTGTTCAACATATTCTGTTCCTGATAAAACAGATGTTCTGCATGGAAACTAACTGGGTCCGTTATTTTAATGGCGTGAATTGTAATGCATTATACATCAAACTTACACCCCCAACCAATTTCCTAAGTAGCTACAGCACAGTCAAATGTCTATTATAAGTGACAAACTAACATGTGAAAATGAATTGTTTTAGAGTATTAGTTCCAGATCATCAAACATTTAATATGATTGTTAACAAGCATCAGCTTTGTATGCAGGAATGGGTATGTTTTGCATAATATACCATAAATATTGTGTTATTATGTGGAGTAACAAATGATGCACCAATAAATAAAATTTATTAGAAAAGTGCAGATAAAAATGTATAATAAAAGCAGGTAATTTCTTATCATGGTCTGCATTATCTCGTAAGGAGAGACTTGGAGTATAAAGAAAGTTAAGAACAGAGGACAGGAAGAGTTGAATCAGTTACTTTGTGTTGATGGGTATGGAGTTGGGTGAGAGGACAATTTCAGAGGAACTAATAGAGTTGTGTCATAATTCTGACGCTTCCATACCCTCCTGAATGGGAAGACTTAAGATGAAAAAACTGCACACTCTACCTTTGCTTTTCCTACAGTTGAAGTTTGTAAATTTCGCTAGGCACTGATCCTAAAAGGTTGGGTATCAGGGCACCAGATTGGTTTCTAAGCACCAAGAACCTCCAAAATACATATCCCTTTTGTTGATTGCACTTGAGTCTGACATCATACCAATCAGACTTGGAATGTAACTCAAACATTTCCATTTATTGTTTTATGATGGAATATATATTTGATCATTATAAACAAAAGTGGTAATACAAACCAGGAGAATGTTAACCAGAGAGAAGTTCAGTGGGACTTCACACCACTCTGATATTTTTTCAGAACAAATGAGGTCCTGGAACTGGAGTCAAGAGGGTTGCCAGTCCATTAAAACAGTTTTCTCCTGTGGTCTGCTTATCCACATCACCCCATTCTCAGATGTAACCACTCCAACACTCTCATTTTATTTTCTATATTTGTACCGGATTCCTTTTACCTTGTGTACATTCATACTTTTGTTTGGAGTTACGGTTCATTGCTGCATTTTAAAATATTGGTCTAGATTTATAATTGTGCTAAAGATGAAATAGGCAAACTGAAAAAAAAGCAATTAGATGCAAGTGAGAATTTGTAATTTGAGATGAACTTTGCCCATTTCCTGAGTGTTAACTGACTAATGTTAACTAAGAAAATAGTCTTCAAATAGTGCCCATGTAGTCCCGAAGAAGATAGTGATCTCTAAGAACACAATAGGATTATCGGAAAACTTTCACAATTTCATATTTCAAGCTTATATAATGTTGGTGATATTACTCCTTCCTCTAAAACTGCCCATTTTCCTGCTTATGACTTACTGATCAGCTGGGGACCACCCTGGTCTTGGACCACACTTTGTTGTGAACCTTTGCTTTAGCACCTATTTAAAGTTTTTCTCTAGTTATGAAAAAATACCAGTGTGATGCTCTGTTTATTTGTATAACTCATTTTTCTATAGTCTGCCATGACACTTCTAATAATGTCATTATCCTGTTTATTTCAATATATTTTTTAATCACAGGTAACTGGTTATCTTTTTTTTTTCTTTCGAAGGGGTACAGTTTTTTAAAACTGTGAAATGAGAGTATTATCCTCTGCTATTTTATCTCTAATTTCCTTGAATCCCCTGCCTCTTCTTTATGACTTCATGACATAAATGGATCGTAGTAAATTCTGCATCTTTGTGACGGCCTGGTCTCATCCGGAAAATCATTTTACCACTAACTCTCCGTCCTCTTCAGTTAGATTGTGCTTTTCTCTTCTGCAATAAAATTGTCACCAGTGTCAAGCGATGTAATTTGGAAAACAGTTCACTTTTAAAAGGCTAGGGCTCTCATTTAAAAAACAGTTTTTTTTCAGAAAATCTGTTTATCTCCTCCCACTGTAACCTAGCATTTCCCAACTCTCCCCTGTCTCTTCTTACACATTATTTGTCTTTTCTGGTGTGTGCCACGTTTGGAAGTCTCATTAAACCAGCATCTGTTCTGTTTTAGGAGAAACCCGAAGCCAGCCCCACGTCACTTCAGCTGCGGTCTCAGATCGAAGTAAGCACAGTGACTTTAATCATCTATTTTTGCTTCTGTCTTTTTTAAAAAGTGGTATTATGTAAAAATGAGATGAAGCCTGCTGTTCTGCCTGCACTGACCCTATGAATCTTCTCTCCTAGGAGTCGCTTGGCTTCTGTAGCGCTGTATCAACACCAGAAGTGGAAAGAAAGTAAGTTTTCCTCCTTCTGTCCTGGAGCGGAATTTCTAAGGTGTCTTTTAGGTCCTTTCTGACGGAAATGGGATAGGTGATTGTACACATACTGTGTATGTACTGTGGAACTTGAAGTTATTTTCCTGCGTGTGTGTGTGTGTGTGTGTGTGTGTGTGTACGTGTATGTAGGTGGATGAGTGTATTCTGTAATTCAATTGGTGATGCCCAAGGATTCTGCAAAGTGTTATTGATTTCACACTCCTTGTTGTAAGTCAACCTGAAATATCTGAAAGTGAGCGTGGAGAAAAGGAAGAGACAGCTAAGTCAACCAAAATGGTTTTCTTCTTTTACACTGGTTTTTGATACAGGATGGAAGTCATAAAGAAGCAAAGTACAAAAGTATAATACATTCCAGAATAAAACAATGATTACAGTACCTCTCTGCACCTTGCTTTGAAGTGTGTTTATGTGTGTGTTAGTTGCTCAGTTGTGTCTGACTCTTTGCGACCCCATGGGCTATAGCCTGCCAGGCTCCTCAGTTCATGGAATTCTCCAAGCAAGAATACTGGAGTGGATGGCCATGCCCTGCTTCAGGGGATCTTCCCGACCCAGGGATCAAACCTGGGTCTCCTGCATTGCAGGCAGATTCTTTACCACTGAGCCACCTTAAAACAAGAATAAACACTTGTCACTAACCTTTCCCGTTAAAGGTAATACTTTTGGCTTACTTGTCCTAACTTGAACCCTGTAATCTTGACTCTCATGGAAGATAATTCTATCTTATAGTTTATATTTCCAGTATTTCTTTTACGTCACTTGAGAAAAAAAGAAAAAAGCAATTTTTTTTCTTTCCCTTTTCTACTTTATTCCATCATAATTACGCTAAAAGGTTCTATTTATGATCTTCTGAGGTAAAGAAATTTTGAGAAAGTCCCCATCTTTAAACAGACACTTCCTCTGGCACAGAGCCACTTAGACTGTTTGAGGCCAAGGGAGGCATAGAAGTGGTTTAGGCGTCAAAAGTATTTCTGGAATGAAAAGCACACATTAGGCAAGCGTGTGTGTGCTTTACAGCACAGCTCTGCCTAATCCGTCCACGTGTGTGTGCTGCTGGCACTGACGCGGCTTCCAGGAGTGGAGGCTGCCATGCCAAAGCTTCAGTCACACTGAGCGGATTCAGTTTCATGCCTGGGGAATGTTGGGGGTGATGAGCAGAAGAAATCCCAGGCCGTTGCCCCCTCGAGGTTGAAAGATAAATGTGCCATAAGCGTGAATTTCCTTTGTCTTAGTTGCATGTATTCTCCTGGGGACTTAGTAGTGTGGAGGCTGAAGTAGCCAGGAGTTTTGAGTTGACCTCAGTTTTGAAATTGGAGGTGTGGTGATGTTGAACTGAAGGTGAGCAGTAGCTCTGCACGAGAGGCTGTAGGCTCCTCCGACCTGGTTTGCTACCTCTGTGGCGTGATTCAGCCTGAGAACTCAGGTGATCTCTCAGTCTCTGAATCTACCAGGGGACAAGTCACTTTCCTCCTCAGAGGAAGTGACTCACCAAAGTTAAACGCGTCTTAGTTAGGCTGGTGTTTCTCCTTCCCCTCAATTGTGGGTAGTCATTCTTTCCGTGTTTATGTGCTCCACTTGGTAAAATGTGGCATAAGTCTTGTGGTCCAGAGATACACTAACAGCCTCCTGAGGTTACCAAATTTCTCTCTCTCTCTCTCACACACACACACACACACGCACACACACACACACACAGCTGTTGACAACCCCCAGCCTCCCCATCTGTCATACGTGCATTTTGCTTCTGTTCTAGTAAATTATTCTTGTTGTTGTTTAGTCGCCCAGTCGTGTCCGACTCTTTTGCAACCCCATGGACTGTAGCCCTCCAGGCTCCTCTGTCCATGGGATTTCCCAGGCAAGAATACTGGAGTGGGTTACCATTTCCTCCTCCAGAGGATCTTCCTGACCCAGGGATTGGACCTGCATCTCCTGCGTTGGCAGGCAGGTTCTTTACCACTGAACCACCTGGGAAGCCCATGTTCTAGTAAATGGTTTCCTTAAATTTAGTTGTTTCTAAATAATTTGAAGGTTTCTGTACATCTTTTCCTCCATTTGCCTTTTAATGGTTTTTGAAAACTATAATACTTCTATAATTAAAAAAAAAACTTTTGAAAAGAATTTTAATTTACAGAAAAATTTCAAGAATTTTGTGATGAGCTCCCATGTGAGCTCTACTTCGACTTACCAATTTGTATGCTTTGGCTCTCTCTTCTATACACTCCTGTCTGCTTGCAAATACTCTGCAATGCAAAATCCTGCTATTCTGCAAATGAAGATGCTTGCTGGTAACTTTGCAGGCCCTGGAGGATGGCCTGGCAAACCAGTTGGTTGTGTCTGGTTAGTAAGTACAGAGTATCTGCCAACCATAATACCCTTCTGAGTCAGCAGTGCCGTTTAATTGGCAGAAGGTTTCTTCTACTTTTTTATTCAAAAGGCAAGAGAACTCAGTAAATACAAGTGGACAGATCAACAGCAGCACAACCTTAGGAGCGGAGGCATAGGTGACAGCAGGAAATGCGGGAGCTGAGATGTGGGCCCTGCGGGCGCCTGCCTTCCAGAGCCACTGTCTCCTCCCCACACAGTTGTCTCAGGAGCCTCAGCACCCCTGCCCTTCCTTCTTCTCCAGTGAAAACTTGTTTTAAGCAAGGTATCAGGCGTTACTTATAATGCAGATCATCACCTCTCTCAGTGGTATTTTGCATTCAACCACACTTAAAGTCTTCAAGTTACAGTACTATAGCTCTGGCCAGAAAAGACCCAGGAGGTGGGTTATTTGGGCAGACCAGCAGTAAGAATTCTGATATACCTGGCAGGACAGACCCTGAGCACCCTGACAAGTCAGGTTCCTTGGACTCTGGTCTTTAGATATGTAGTGTTAGTCCCTCAGTCCTGTCCGATCCCATGGACTGTAGCCCCCCAGGATCCTCTGTCCATGGAATTCTCCAGGCAAGAATACTGGAATGGGTAGCCATTCTTTTCTCCAGGGTATCTTCCCGACCCAGGGACTGAACCTGGGTCTCCTGCATTGCAGGCAGATTCTTTACCATGTGAGATATGCAGGACCTGCCTGGTGAAAGGGTGGATGGATGCATGGATGGAGAGAGAGAGGTGGGGGGATGGAATATGGACCTGCCAGCTGCCACCCACCCTCCCTCACGCCCCAGTCTGTAGGCCCTCCATATGCTTTCACTGAAAATATTCTAAAAAAGGCCGACAGAGCTCTTCTGTTTATATCTATTTACATGGCCTATTGATGAGACTATCCACTTTATTACACCAATCTCGGCTTTGTGTTGACTGGTTGAAAAGGTGAATGCTTATTAAAGTTTCTTGTTACTCACCAGTTATTCTCAAGAATAACTGAGACAAAGAATTTTTGTTGGAAAATATCTTTTATAACTATATGGAATGGGTGCAGGCAAGGAATGTTTCCCTCCACAACAGTTCTGTAAAGGTGGAGTCATCAGCCACTGCAGAGCCCCCAGCCCCAACCCCAGGGACTTCTGTATGGGTAAAAAAAGGAGGCATTCTGTGCTCTGGATCCTGGCCCTGTTAAGATGCATACCTAAGGAATAATTTAAAACAGCACAGATTCCTGCATCTTCGAATACATCAGTTCATTTAGTTCAGTCACTCAGTCGTGTCCAACTCTGCGACCCCAGGGACTGCAGCATCCCAGGCCTCCCTGTACATCACCAACTCTTGGAGCTTGCTCAAACTCATGTCCATCGTCTTGGTGATGCCATCCAACTATCTCATCCTCTGTCGTCCCCTTCTCCTCCTGCCTTCAATCTTTCCCAGCCTCAGGTCTTTTCCATTGAGTTATATCTTCGCATCAGGTGGCCAAAGTGTTGGAGTTTCAGCCTTAACATCAGTCCTTCCAATGAATATTCAGGACTGATTTCATTTAGGATGGACTGGTTTGATCTCCTTGCAGTCCAAGGGACTCTCAAGAGTCTTCTCCAACACCATACTTCAAAAGCATCAATTCTTCGGCACTCGGCTTTCTTTATAGTCCAACTCTCACATCCATACATGACTACTGGAAAAACCATAGCTTTGACTAGATGGACCTTTGTCAGCAAAGTAATGTCTCTGCTTTTTAATATGCTGTTTAGGTTGGTCATAACTTTTCTTCCAAGGAGCAAATGTTTTTTAATTTCATGGCTGCAGTCACCATCTGCAGTGATTTTGGAGCTCCCCAAAATAAAGTCTCTCATTGTTTCCATTGTTTCCCCATCTATTTGCCATGAAGTGATGGGACCAGAGGCCATGATCTTCATTTTCTGAATGTTAGGTTTTAAGCCAACTTTTTCACTCTCCTCTTTCACTTTCATCAAGAAGTTCTTTAGTTCTTCTTCACTTTCTGCCATAAGGGTGGTGTCACCTGCATATCGGAGGTTATTGATATTTCTCCCGGCAATCTTAATTCCAGCTTATGCTTCATCCAGCCCAGCATTTCTCATGATGTACTCTGCATATAAATTAAATAAGCAGCGTAACAATATACAGCCTTGACATACTCCTTTCCCAATTTGGAACCAGTCTGTTGTTCCATGTCCAGTTCTAATTGTTGCTTCTTGACCTGCATGCAGATTTCTCAGGAGGCAGGTCAGGTGGTCTGGTATTCCTATCTCTTTAAGAATTTTCCACAATTTGTTGAAAGTCACCAAAACAATTAACTTAAAATATATGGATTTTTATGTGTGTGTGTGATTAGTAGTAATCTTTTGATGTTCAAGTCTTTTGATGTTTTCCCCGTCTGCAGGGAAAGAAAAATCCCTGTTTATCCTGGCTCCTCCCTGGTCTCCTAGGATCAGTCCTCTCAGAGCTCTCTGAGCAGCTGTCCCCTGAGCTATACTCTTCAGTAAGATCTTCAAATTGAACTTAACTTGCAACTTTTAGGTTGTGCCAACAGAGTTTAGTTGGAAATAACAGAAAACCTGACAAGTAGTATTGTTAACTAAGGGAAGTTTCACTGGATACGTTCATGCTCATGGGCAGGTCCAGGACTGGCAGTGCAGCTCAAGCAAGCCTTCAGGAACTCAGACTGTCCTTCCTGCCACCTCCTTGCCTTTTCCTCCCTCTCTCCCACCCTCTCTCGTCCCTTCCTCCTTGCTCCTTTCCTTCCTTCCTCCAGTTTTAAAGTGCTGCTGCATCTTCCAGGAGGGAAGGAGAAGCAGGGTAAAGGGAAGAAGGTAAAAGGTGTTAGGTGCTTAGAATAGGAAAACGGAGTCCAAAATAGCGGTGGCCCTAAGACAAAGAAAGGAAAAAGCCTGCGAAAATAGAACAAAGGAAGGTCTGAGGACCAGAATGAGAACCTCAGGTGAAGCAAGCAGCCCTCCTGACTAGCCCAATTTACATAGGACAGGCTCAAGGGGAGAAGAAAAAACATATAAAAAGAGGAGCCAAAATTGAGCCACGGGCTTCTGTTGGTGTCTTTTGGGTCAGCCCGCCCTCATGCCTCGAGGTTGTATTTTCCTTTGCTTGCCAAATTAAACTGAGCTGTAACACCAAGCTGTAACACCGGTCTGTCTGTCGCTTCAAATTTTTGCTGTGGCAGGACAGGACCAAGGAAATTACAAACTCCCCTGACTTCTCACAAAGGTAAAAAAGTGAAAGAAAGGCACATCATTTACAAAGCTTTTCTAGAGACCTGGTCCAACACCCTCCACTTTATCCCGCTCATTTCTTCCCACAGCAGCTGTTCTCTGAGCATCAGCTGTGAGCACAGTCCACTGTTCTTGGTGTTGTTTTTCCCATTGACAAATGCAGAAACTGAGGCACAGAGGGGTTGATAAGTTGCCCTTGTTTACACAACTAACAGGTGGCAGAGCCCAGATTGAATCCCACTTAAAAATTCATGCTGCTAACCTTGAAGATCTAATTCTAAAGTACTTGTTGTTGTATTGCTTATGCAAATGGAGAGGTGAGAAGTAAATGAGTTCATTAGCATTCTGTAAATAACAGCAGTTAAAACTTCCACTTCAGATGTTCCCTCGGAAGTAGGAGCAAATTTTATTTTTATATATACTGGGTCCCTTAAATTTATCTATAGAGACAGCAAGGGCCAAAATAAATCTCAACACTTCACCTTCGCCAATATTTATAAGTTCTTTTCTCCTAAGTCTTTCACTAGAGTTGAAAATTCGCTGATTTAGTTTCCCTTTCTTTCATTACCTGTGACTACACTTCAACTATTTTATGGTGAAAAGTCTAAAAACATATAGCAGTGTGATGGAAGAGGAAGATAAATACCGTGGGAGCAGTGTTCTGTGGGCAGATAAAATGCACAGAATAGAGTTTATCAATGTTCTATGCGACCATTTGTTCCACTTAAACTTTGCGTCACTCTCCAAATTATTTCATCTGTTTCATCTGGCAAGCGGGTAACTCTTGAAGGTGTCAGCTTTCTTTCCAGCAGCCCCCACCCGCTTAAAAATCTCTGTCTTTCCCTCCTTTTGCCTCTTGACTCCAGGGAAGACACCCTTGGTCCCCCTTGTTCTGTCTCACCTCCTGCCTACTCACCTGATTGCCTGCTTTCCTGGTCTTGCCGCCTCTCCCTCTGCACCCCTCCTAACCCACCCTCTGCCTGCCTGGCCATCTCTTCCCTTGATCTGCTCTTCAGGCCGGTTAAGTTCCTACAGTCTCCCAGATGGGCCACATTCTCCCATGGATGCTGAGCCTCACCCTGCTCCTCCTGATGGTGTGTCCTGTCTGTCACCCTCAGCATCCTCCCCAGCCCCCCTTATGTGTGCAAGCTTCATTCACCCTTAACGACTCAGTTCTGGTCCTGCCTTTTCTGGAGGTCCTCCCTAATCTGCAGAGTGGAGATAGAGCATCCTGCTGCTGGGCTCCGTCACCCCTGAGCACTCCTGCTGTGGGAGCAGTGGATAGCAGTTATGGGCTCGCCTCTGTGTGTGTGTGTGTGTGTTTGTGTGTGTGTGTGTGTGTGTGTATGTAGTCACCTCCCACACAGAGCCCAGGATCTTTTACATAAAAGACTTTAGATAAATGCGTGAGTGGGAGAGTAAGCACACACTCGTAAAAATGCTTACTTCCTTTCCACCCTGTGAGAATCTCGTCATCCTCCCATAATTCCATTTCTCTCCCCCACTTAGTGCTGAACTGTTCCTCCAAAGCTGAATTCCTCTCTTCCATCCCTGCTGAGATGTTCTTCCCAAGGTCCAATGCCCCCACCCCGCCCTTAGATGCTTGTTGCATTTGGCTCACATTTTCTCTTGGACACATTGCCCTCTCCAGCCTTAGTGTGTGTGTGTCTGTGACACTGTGGTTTCCAGTTTCTCCCCCTCACTTTATGCCCACTCTTGGCAGCTCCCTGTGTTCCTCCCACCCCTTACTCTGGCTATCCTGCTGGAGCTTTTATCCAGCCTGCAAGCTCTCCCAAGATACTTATACCAACCCGTGGCTTTGAACTATGGTCTCTGGGCACCTGTGTGGGATCTATACCACGCCCTCTGACTCTTCCCCCAAGCTGGTGACGTGCCTGTTTCAGCCTCTTGCCAGTTGTCTGCTCATTGCCATTCCAGTCACCCCAAGCTGCACATTCTTATGGTAGAACCGCTCCTCCTTTATCCTTCTTCCTTCTCTCTGTGAGTACTTGTTCTCTGACCGTATGGTCCCCCTTTTTCCCAGGGACTACTTTCTGGACTTTACAGAGCTTTACATTATTATTTCTGCATTTCATTCATGATTCTAAGACCTCTGCCAAATCTTGTTGCTTGCTACTTCTGTATCTTGACCCATCTCCCTCTTTTTCATCTTCACTACTCCAAGGGGGACCTTAACACTCTTCTGGTGAACTGGAAAAGAGTAATTCAGGAAATTACTCCCTGAAATATAATTAGGTCCCAGCACACCGAGAGTTTGCTGAGATCCCGCAGGGACACTTATAAATTAGAATCTCTTCAGGTTTTCACCTTGGTGATCAACACCCCCTAATAGAGACCCAGCCCATCTTTATTGCTTCATCTTCCCGTCTCCCAGCCACACGGCCCAGCTCCAGGCCTTGGAGCTTCTTTCCAATACCTCCTGAGTTGTCTGGTGTTCCAGACTGGAAAGCATTTCCTTCTTTTAAGTCCTGTTTTAAGGATCGCTTCTCCCTGAATGCTTTCTCAGTCCCCTTGCTGGCTGTATTCGTTCTACCACTTGGAATCCAGGAACATTTGCTGTCTCTTCATATACTGTCACATGTAGCATCATCATCATTGTTGTTAATAGCACTGTAATAACCTTCAGTTATTTCTGCGTATTGGACACTGGTGCTAGTTGCTTTTATTGTACTTTGATCATTTAATTTTTCATGAATCTTTCACTGAGGTATGTGCTACTTTTGAGGGGAATTACTTTGTCCAGGGTCCCAGAGCAAGAAACAAAAATCCCAATCCAGTCGAAGTACCATTACAGCCTTGGGGTTACCAATTCTCTGGGTTGAAATCCAGGCTCTTTCTTCTAGCTCTGCAACTCTTAGCTAGTTAATTAATCTTTTTATCTACAGATTTCATGACTATAAAGTGAGGATAATCAGTAAAGTACTTCCTTCAGTATGCTATAGAAAGTGAAAGTCACTCATTCGTGTCTGACTATTTGCAACCCCATGGACTGTACAGTCCCTGGAATTCTCCAGGCCAAAATACTGGAGCGGATAGCCTTTCCCTTCTCCAGGGGATCTTCCCAACCTAGGGATCAAACCCAGGTCTCCTGCATTGCAGGCAGATTCTTTGCCCAAGAATACTGGGGTGGGTAGCCTATCTCTTCTCCAGCAGATCTTCCCAACCCAGGAATCGAACTGTGGTCTCCTGCATCGCAGGCGGATTCTTTACTAGCTGAGCTACCAGGGAAGCTTTAGTAAGCTATTAAGAATCTAATAAGTGCCCAACAGTCTTGTCTGTTATCAGTGTCTGTTCTGTCTGACCCAAGTTCATGGCCTCGCCCCTGGCTCCAGCCCCTTGTTCATGCTCAGTTGCTCAGTCATGTCCGATTCTTTGGAACCCTATGAACTGTAGCCCACCAGGCTCCTCTGTCCTTGGGATTTCCTAGGCAAGAATACTGGAGTGGGTTGCCATGTCCTCCTCCAGGGGATCTTCCCAACCCAGGGACTGAACCTGCTTCTCTTGCCTCTCTTGCATTGCAGACCGATTCTTTACCGCTGAGCCATCAGGAAAACCCCTAACCACTGGTGGACTTTTCTGCTCCCTCCCAGCCTAGCATGAGCATGGACTCCTTGAGGCCATGAGCTCACTCTCTTCCTCTCTTTGGAGTTTCTGTAACATCCAGAACAGTGCTTTACATAGAACAGGTGCTCATTAAATAAGGGCATCAAATTCATTCACCCCCAGTACTTTGAAATAAAACTAAAAGTGGATTATTTCCAGGACTTTGATTACAGGAGACCTACTTTAGTCTCATCTGTTAGCTAGCATATTCCAGCATCTCCCTAAAATGTTAGCAGTGTAATATGAAGTAAGTGCTTTTTGTTTGTGAATATTAGCCATAAGAAGACACCTGTTAAAAACATTTTAAAAAACATGTGGCAGAGAGAACAGTAGTTTCCACAAGTCCCCAGATCTCCTTGTAAAAGCTGCCCCTTCCCTCCCCACTCAATTCCATTTTGCAGTCTTGTTCAAGTCATCTCAGATTTTCCCTCCTCTGTTAAATAGAAATAACAGATCACATACCATCTCCAATAAAGGCATGATATGGAGAAACAAACAAAATATTATACTAATTTTAAAAATCCTTAAAACTTTTTAAACCTGCAATTTGGTTGGTAAAGTGTGTTTATTTTATTCTTAGTAACAGCTTTGAAATATAGTTCACATACCACACAACTCACCTGTTAAAAAGTGTAAAGTTCAGTGGGTTTTAGGGTGTATAGAGTTTTGCAGCCATCACTGCAATCAATTTTGGAGAATTTTGTCAATTCAAAAAGAAATCCTGTGTCTCTCAGCTGTCTCCACTGAATTCTCCCATCTTTCTCTCCCCTGAACAGCCACTAATCAGCTTTCTGTCTCTATAGATTTGCCTGTTACTGACATTTCATGGAAACAGGGTCATACACAGTTTAAGTGACTGGCTTATTTCACTGAGCATAATGTTTTCGAAGCTTTCCTACATTCATTCCTTTTTGTTGTCTGTATGTGCACATTCTGCTTATCCATTCATCAACTGATGGACATTTAGGGTTGTTTTGACTTTTCAGTTATTATGCATGATGCCGCTTTGAACATTTGTATTACAGGTTTTTGTGGGGTCATCTGTTTTCTTTTTTTAATCAGCTTAGTTGAAATGCCGTGCACAGACCATACTGGTCACCTTTTTAAAGTTTACAGGCCACAGATGTTTACTATATCCACAGGTATGTGTCACCATCACCTTGTTAATGTAGAACATTTCAGTTTCTCAGAAAGAAACCCCATGTCCTTCAGCAGTCACTGCTCTGTCTTCTGATGACCCCCAGTCCTCTAATCTACTTTAGGTCTGTATAGAATTGCCTATTTGGGATATTTCATATCAACAGAAGGAAAGCAGACGTTGGAAAGAAAATGTGTTTGCTAGGCTTATAGGAAAAATACTGTGAATCCAGTTCTCGACAACTTTGTGTCCAGCCTCCTTGAAATGTGTAAGAAATGTCAGAAAGTTTCTTTTCTCAGTGGAACCTCCTCCCTCTTGCTCAATTAGCTGGTTCCCAGGGACCGGGCTTGAGGAGGGGGCTCACGCATCATCTGTCTGTGGAATTCCCCTGAGGACAGGGCTGTGGTCCCTTGTGTGGTGAGCCAGGGCTCTGTTTTTCCCTGGTAAATGGGAGTGCTAGAAACCCGCCTGCAGGGTGATTGTTAAATCCTCCTTCAGACGGAACAAAGGCTGTGAGAATTGCTGATGAGTTTGTTAAAAAATCCAGGTCAAGCCGTGATCCCTGGAGCTGAGACTAATGCATCCTGTTTCCACATCCTGTTTGTGGCAAGGCTGTGGGGTGGGGAGGGGAATACCAGTTTTTTCCCGTGGGGAATGTGCATGTGTGAGGAGTGAGAAAACCTGTGGAGGCCCATCCTTCAGGATAGCTCACCAGTCGGTTCTGCCCAGTTCAGGGGGGTGCGTCTCACCGTGTCCCCGCTGTCCCCCCAGGAAAGGGTGGCAGGCACTTGTGGCCTGTGAGAACAGCACCCGGGGTGACTCGGGCTCCTAGTGTCTGGTCGTTGGAGCTCACCAGACAGGGAAGATAGGCAGACGGAAAGCTTAGGGTTCAGAAAACACTGGGTTGGCCAAAAAGTTCCTTCTGGTTTTCCATGAGATATAGTGGAAAAGCCCTAACACACTTTTTGGTCAACCCAATAAATAGGCTGCACCTGGAGCCAGGCATAGGCATTTGTAGTCCATATTCTTTTGCTCTAATTAGTTGACTAGTAGCCAGCTGCCAGGCTTCCTTGGTGGCTCAGGGGTAAAGAATCCACCTACAGTGCCGGAGCCATGGGACATTGGTTCGATCCCTGGGTTGGGAAGATCCGTGGGGGAGGGCATGGCAACCCACTCCAGTATTCTTGCCTGGAGAATCCCATGGACAGAGGAGCCTGGCAGGCTACAGTCCATGGAGTTGCAGAGTCGGACACGACTGAAGCAACTTTGCTCGCAAGCATGCAGCTATCTGCCAAGGCGGTGGGCCTAAGAGCAAGGGCATTGTCCAGGGCCTGGGCCCCCAGTCTGTCTGTGACGGTCAGCCCTCCAGCTTCAGCTCCCAGGGACGTGGTGGTGAGTTTGAGTCCGAGTCTCCGGGTTCCTTCTAGCCTGGGCCATTTCTCCCTTTCTGACCAAATGCAAAGCCTGCTCTGTACCCACCAACGTTGCGTGGACTCTGCTGTTGCTAATGTCAGCTTTGGTATTGGACAGGGTATGAATTTAAGCTCTGCTAGTTCTGGGAGTTAAATTCCCCAAGCCTCAGGTTCCAAATTGATAAAATGTGCAGGATAAAAGCTCTTTCTGAGAGTGGTTGTGCGAAATAACCCAGTGCCATGCCCGCCCCAGGTACATGTTGTGTCTCCCCCCGCCCCCACCACCAGCCACACACACCCTCCTCTG
>NW_011495043.1:1338337-1348128 GCF_000754665.1 Bison bison bison | reverse complement strand
CTCCTCTGCGTTAGGGCGGCGCTCTGCACACTGTGCCTGTGGTTCCCACCGTCCATCTCATTAGACGGTGTTGGACACGCAGCTCGTGGTGGCCACAGCCACCTACCCTGTGCCCTTCCTGCCTGAGCTGTCCTGTCCTTTCAGTGCCCCAGAGATGGGAGGGCAGGGGAAAGGCTGGGAGACAGCCACCGCTTTCACAGAGCCTGTGTGCTTGCAACGTGCTGAAATATGTGTTTGTGCGGGTGGCTCTGTGTCGCACACATGTGTGCTCCATCGCGCAGCATATTTGAGGGGCTCAGCATTCCAGAACACAGGGGCTCAGAGCAAAAGCAGCTGTGTCAGAATTCTCCTCCTCAGCTGTTCCCCTCCGAAAACTCTATGGCCCTGAACTCCGTCTGGTGAGCGACCCTCCGGCTGACCGTGCCCAGCTTCAGGCCACTTGCCTGGGCTGCATCCAGCGACTGCCAGGAAGTATTTTCTGTGTGGAGGTGGACGCTGGTTATTGTCTGTCCTGAAGGAAAGCTGACCAGGACAGGGAGGAGGGTGGGGGAGGAGGGGGCTACCACTAAATAAATAGCATTCTTATTCTGGCAGGTGGCTAAAGAACCCACCTGCCAATGCAGGAGGCATAAGAGACGTGGGTACGATCCCTGGGTTGGGAAGATCCCCTGGAGGAGAGAATGGCAACCCACTCCAGTATCCTTGCCTGGAGAATCCCCATGGGCAGAGGAGCCTGGCAGACCACAGTCTATAGGGTGGCAAAGAGTTGCACACAACTGAAGTGACTTAGCCCGCATCCTGGCAGGAGTAGGGGAGGAAGCAAGCCTGCGACTTGTGTGTAAATCCTCTTAACAGAACTGTAATGTAATTGGTAGCTGGCAGTTAAGGAAACCAAGAAAGACTAGATGACACGGCATGGTCATGATGATGAACTTTGAGTGAGGCAGAAGTGGAATTCCAGCGTCAGGCCTTTTATCATAGACTCCACCACGGGGACCTCGTAACGGCGGACGCATGTGGGGAGGGCCAGCGATGGGCTAGGCGGCAAATGACCTTTAATTGAATAAACGCTTTTTACGTTTCTGCTGTCTGGACACATACGCTTGGCCCTGGGAAGATGAACAGGCTAGGGAAGGTTGCTGTCCTCTGACAACCTGAAGGAGACACGACGCAGTGAGGTAATACCCTGTGGGTACAGTGCATAGGGCCTGGAGGAGGGACGGGCCGGCCCCGCAGGGCGGGGTGGGGCTGAGAGCCTCATAAATTCCACCATCAGTCAGGGAGAGAAGCAGACATTGTGATCACGTTGTTCTAGCATTCTAGACTTACTGTGTCTGCGGGGGCTGGTTCAACAGCCCGGTAAGGCTGTCCCTCTGTGTCCAGTGATGTGGCCTGAAGTCAGCACGACTGGAGACAGAGGACAGATGGCCACCTCCGAGGATGGGCTGAAACCCAGTCATCCTCACCACCGCGCAGCCATCCTCCAGCGTCAGGAACCTGCAGGAGGAGCTGCTGGCATCCTTCCTTGGGAGGGAGACAAGCCACAGCCCAGGACCAGAGACCCTGGGCAGGAATGCGAGCCCTGAGGCCCATCTGCTACCCAGTGACCCAGGGGACACTCTGCCACATGCATCAGCCCCAGCTCAGGGCCTCCTGCACTGACCCTGTGGCCCAAAGAGAAAACCGCCTGTGCTTCTGCTTCTGCTTTCTGCATCTCACGTGAAGCATCGCACTGACCCAGAACCGTGCGGTGAAGGGATTTTGAGGAAATGTGATCCAGCTGAGCTCAGCTGACAGACTACAAGTTCACCGCAGCTCCCTGAGTCTGGCTGGACCGTGCCCTCAACCTTGTCTAAAAGCTTTCTCCAAACAAAACCTCGCAGAAGGGTAACCCTTGAAGCCTACTGGCCGCTTGTTTTATCTTAGTGTATTCCGTATTCTTTTCTGAAAATCTCACTGGGATTATGGCTTTCTGCATTTTGGAGGATGGAAGGAGGAGATTCCATCCTCTCCTGGGTTAGCCTGGGGGAATCCAAGCACATCCCCACGTTAGAGCTAGCTGGGGAGTTTGCTGAAGACAGACCCTCAGGCCTTGCCCAGCTCCAGTGAATGGGATTCCCCAAATGTGGAACTGTGGAGGCTGTCACAAGTTTCCAGGGGTTCTCAGGCAGCCAGCTTGGGTTTATGAATCTCTGTCCAAACCGGCTTCTTGTCAGTCCGGTGGAAGCTCCGTGCCTCTGCTCCACATCTCGGTCACCAGCGGATTCGGGGTCTGCCCAGAGGGTGCTGGTGGGGGTCGGCTGCGGTCGTGGGGTCTCTGGCAGCGCTGCCTGGAGCTTGTGCATCACTGGCAGGCCCTTGTGTGTCACTTCAGATAAAGCTGTGATTCAAAAGGAGGAAGGATGTGAAGCAATCCGAGGGCAGAGTCAGACCAGCCAGCGGAATGACAAAGTACGGGGGAAATGTCAGCAGCTGCCTAGGGGCTGCGCATGTGGAAGGTACAAGGATGTGACCAAGAGATGAGATTTAAACATGAGACCTGAATGGTGACAAATGTTAACTAGACGTATTGTGGTGATGACTTCACAATGTGCACCGACCCTTTGTGACCCCATGGACTGTATGTAGCCTGCCAGGCTCCTCTGTCCATGGAATTCTCCAGGCAAGAGTACTGGAGTGGGTGGCCATTCCCTTTTCCAAGGGAATGGATCTTCCTGACCCATATATACAGATATCATATCACTGTGTTGTGTATCTGAAACCAATATAAGGTTATATGTCAGTTATGCCTCAGTTAACACAAGTGAGATCTGGAAAGACAGGAGAGCTTATAAGAGTTCCCATTTTCATAGTATTTATAACAAGCCAAAGTTTCTCATCAGCTTTGCTTTTCTGGTGACTCAGATGGTAAAGAATCTGCCTGTAATGCGGGAGACCCGGGCTTGATCTCTGGGTGGGGAAGATCCCCTGGAGAAGGGAATGGCAACCCACTCCAGTATTCTTGCCTGGAGAATCCCATGGACAGAGGAGCCTGGCGAGCTACGATCCAGGGGATTACAGAGTCGGACATGGTTGAGTGACTCACACACACACACACACACACACACACACACCTGAAGGAATTAAAAGTGAAAACAACATCAAAAAGGCTATGGTGGCAGCCACTGTGGAGAGGACCCGGTCCTTTGTGCTGCCCGCCAGGAGAAGTAGGGGAGGCGGGCAGCGCCCACAGCCCTGTCTGGGGGGTGGCTGGTCCCTGTGTCTCCAGCCACATGATCAGGAGGCCAGAAAGGGCCCTGCATGCCCGCAGCTCCTCCAGCTTTAGCCTTCAGAGGCAGCTTCACTGACACGCCTCAGAGCAGCCAACAGAAGAAAGGCTGACAGCCCCGGCCCCCACGTCCCTCCCCAGATCCTTACGTCCCAGCGGCAAGTGTGGCCAGCGTGGTTTGAGTGATGGTGAATGGAAGCTGCTATTTGTTTGCACTGAGAAAGTTCTGACCCGCTTCCGGAGCCATCGCCATGGAAACAGACCGAGGAGATCATTCAAAGGAGCCTCTTTTCCACTTCCTTTCCTCCCATACTCCCTCTCCCCATCCTGAGGCCCTGGCTGGTAGGGGCCAGCTCTGTGCAGCCTGGCTTTCCCCACTGGTCCATGCCAATTTGATAAGAATATCAAAGGCCGGTTTTCCTTACCGTGCCAGCCTCTGCTGGGATGAATTGCCCCGTGTGCACCCCGTACCAGGCAGAGTGGCAATCCATTTCCACACCTGCTCCTGAGTGAGGGCCTGCGTCATGCATAGTGATAACCAAATGTCCTTCCTCAGGAGCAGGCAGATGCATGCCTGTTAATCCAGCCAGCCTCGAATCTCAACCACATTTCCTTGCAGAAAAGCCTTTCTTGGACCACATACTTATTACACATATGCAGTAAATTTTAAAGGGGGAAATAACCAAAAGGAAGGAATAATTGTGTCCAATTTACAGAATAAATAGCAGCCATTAAAAATGTAAACAAAGCTATGTATAGTTCTTTTCCTTATTTTATTAAAAAAATTAGCTTTTGTGGTGAAAATAATGTGCTACAATCCTGTTTTATTTTGGTTTTGACAATAATTTAGTAATTCTGAAGGTATACTGAAAGACTTAAATAAATTAATTCTGAAAGACTTAAATAAAATATAAAATATGTCACATTGAGGCCATAAAAGGAAGGCATTCGTTTTTACTGGTTATACCAAAATGAGAGTGAAGACGAAATCCAAGATCTTTTTAAAAATTTATCTTTTTATTTATTTTTAAGATTATTTGTTATTTGTTTTGGCTATGTTGGGTCTTTGCTGCAGTGCACAGGCTTATTGTGGTATATGAGATCTTAGTTCCCTGACCAGGGATCAAAGCTGGGCCCTGTCCATTAGGAGTGCGGAGTCTTATCCTCTGGACCATGAGGGAAGCCCCCCTTTTCCTTTTGAACACCTTAATGTGTATGCCTGTTGAAGAAACACCAAGAATCAGAGCCTGACCTGGGACTGCAGACACTCTTGTGGCCAAGCCACTAACTTAAATTGCATCTTGAGTGCCAGTAATGAGAGAAAATGCACACCGTTTTAGCTTTGGGCTCACAGTATTATGCATCTGGTTTCTAGTGGAAAGGACATTGGATTTGATGTCAGAAGAGCTGAGGTTAAGCCCCAGCTCTGTGACTTATTAATACAATTGGACAAGTCACTTCCATGAGTGCGCCAGGCCTCAGTCTCTCCATCTATATAGTGGGGCTAGTTCTTTTCAGGGTCTGTATGAGCCAGAAATCCAATGAAATGTATATGAATGTGCTTGGTAAACCCACGTCAATGTTTTTAGAAGTTTGTCATTTTTACTTCTTAACAACCAAGTCTGCAGTGTTGAGGCCAACAGGGGTATATTTATATATGTGTGTGTGTGTGTGTGTATATACACTTTTCCCCCATATGGCAAGTAATCTGGAGGTAGGTATTCTGAAGAATTATTTTCTCTACTCCTCTATCCTTAGTATGTGACTTTCTTCCTTACAGTAAAATGACAGCTGCTTGGGCATTCTGCCCATGTTTCAGGTAGGAACAAGGGGGAGGGCAAAGGGCAAAAGACATGTGAAAACTGAGTCATTTGTTTTCACTGTGAAAACACTAGCTTTCCCAGAAACACCAGGATGTAAAATTCCAGTTATGTCTTCTAGGGCAGTGCTGACACCCGGCCTCCACGTGCTCCCAGGGAGTGTGGGTAGCCGCGTAATTTAACGGGGCACAGTCCCATGGTCACTGGCTTCTTGGTAGTGCTGCTTATCACGTGCAAGCGTGTTCTCAATACTGGGCAAGCCACAGTTCACTGAAACCTCTAGAAAGCCCGTATGTTCCGTAATATTAGTGTGTCTGTTTTGCATGCTTTGAAACTTGGATTTAGTGGGACTAAGTGGCTGGTCCAGGGTTGCTAGTTAGTGAATGCTAGAGCTGTCCAAGAAGGCAATGGCACCCCACTCCAGTACTCTTGCCTGGAAAATCCCATGGACAGAGGAGCCTGGTGGGCTGCAGTCCATGGGGTCTTGGAGAGTCGGACACAACTGAGCGACTTCACTTTCACTTTTCACTTTCATGCATTGGAGAAAGAAATGGCAACCCACTCCAGTGTTCTTGCCTGGAGAATCCCAGGGACTGGTGGGGGCCTGTTGGGCTGCCATCTATGCGGTCGCACAGAGTTGGACACGACTGAAGCGACTTAGCAGCAGCAGAGCTGTCCAAGGCGGTCGGACTCCAGAACCTGCCTTGTGAGCCATTGTGCTGGGCGGCTTCCTGGGTTGTGGTCTCAGGGGAGACATTAGAGATAATGTCATTCACAACTAGACACCAGCGAACTGCCCAATTCATCTCCATGTTAACATCTTGTTTGATCATTAGTGTATTTTTTTTTTCATTCTAAGAAAAACATGGATTGCTTTTGTAAAGTGCAGTTGAGAAGTGGAAGAGAAGCCATTATGTTCATTTTAACTATGTGAGGGCAGTTAATGTTTAAAACAAAAATCACTTGCTTTGCAGCAGGAAAGACCATGTTTAAATACCTAGAACTTCCACATACCTAATAAAATTAGCAGTGGATTGAGGGATAATAGAAATGATTGTCATTAGACGTCAATTTCCGCACCTGGATTAGCTGTGTCTTCCTCTTGAAATTTTTCTGAGTAAGATGCTCCTCTGCGATATCTTGTGTGGAAGGAAAAGCTCACCTAAAGTGATTCTGGTGGCAGTTTAAAAACCAAAGATAACATCAAGAAGGAAAAGTTGAAAGAGCCCAAACCTATAGCTGAAAATTTCAAACTTTTCAAAATATTCTTCTAGCACTTTCCAAGAGTAGGAATTTGATTTATGTGGTAAGAGACCCATTTCAAATTGAAATTAAAGATTGGGTGATATTCTTGCTTTGAGACAATATCCACACTTAATAAACCTGGAAACCCTGCCATTTCTTTTAAGGAGTTAATATTACATGATTGATGGGTCCAAAGTGTTTCCCATGATTTGGTATGCATCCATACTGAAGTCTACTCAAAATAAACATAGAATTGTTTTCCTATGTGCTGTGCTGAACACAGTGAACTAGCTTTGTACAGTTCTTATTGCCTAAGGAATACAGTAGAATGTAAGCAAATGTTAATTACATTATGCTGAAAAAAAGGATAAATTGTGTTGTTCACAATTTATTGTTCACAATAAGTTGTGTGGGTTTTTAAAATTTTCAGGGGGAAAATATGAAAAAAAATTTAAAAACTTTATTGGAGGGACTTCTCTGGTGCTCCAGTGGCTAAGACTATGCTCCCAAAGCAGGGGGCCCAGGTTTGACCCCTGGTCAGGGAACTAGATCCCACATGCCCCAGTGACCATCAAAGATCCCGCATGCTGCAACTAAGACCCGGCACAGCCAAATGAAGAAATATTATTAAAAAAAAAACTTTACTGGAGTATAGTTGAGTTACAGTGTTGTGTTAGATGGTTTTTTCTTTTAATTCTAGGAAAAACATGAATTGCTTGTATAAAATGAGATTGAAAGCGGAAGAGGAATCACTGCATCCATTCAAATTATTTGAGGGAAGTTATTATGTAAGAAAGGGAAGTTAATGTAAGATAGTGAAGGACAGGGAGGCCTGGCGTGCTGCAGTTCACGATGTCGCAAAGAGGTGGACATGACTGAGCCGCTGAACAACAGCACCAGTGTAAGAAAAATGAAAAAAGAGGAACTTTGGTGATTCAGAAACTGCTGGAGTCTAGAGTAGGGGCTGAGCAGTGGCTGGGCTTGGTGGGATGAGGATGGGTCATAGTTCGCGAAGACCAAGTGAATCCATCTGATTGGGGTGGCTCCAGGGGGTGGTCATATGTACTGAGAAAAGCCCTTTACTTGCATTATCGCCTGTAATTCCCCTAACAACCCACTAAAGTAGGTACAGTTTTGCATTACGCTGCTTTACTTTGTGGGAAGAAGGAATACTCGGCCTAGGTTTGTGGCAGCGCTATCACGGGCGTCCCTGACTTCTGAGCCTGTGAGCTCCGAGCCTGTGCAGTGTCGGCCATGGCCTTGGACTTGGTTCTTCATACTCCTGCCTTGATCACTTAGGAAGGTGACCTTTCAGCAAAAAAGCCAGAAAGTACAGGCCAGGAATAGACTGTGACATGAAAGAGAAGCCCGTATGGAGAGTGTTCAGCAGGATGACATGTCACTGGCGTTGTCACTGATCCTGAATCTTCAGGGAGTTCTAACAGGATGCCAGCTGGTTGGCTGGAGAGTTACCTTCCATCCCATCCTGTGGGTTTGCAAGCTAATTTCCATCATGTGTATGAAATACAGCAGTGATTGGCTGGGAAGGGCCCCACTGAGGGAAAAGCAAGAGATTACAGAGGGTACGGAATTTAAGGAGGTACTTGCTCCCTGCATTTGTGCCCAACCTCAAGAGTGAGCACCCAGCACTGGGGACCCTCCATGTCTGAGGCCTCATCCTAGTGCTCACCCCACGGCTAGGAAAAGGGGTGACCCTTAAATATTCATGGCCAACAGTGGATAGTATGAGCTGAATTTTGTTTCATTTTATTTCTGTTAGATAGAGGAGAAATGCTCCTATATGAAAAAGTATCTTTGATACCCGAAATATCAAACTAAAGAATTACCTATTTTATGCACAGTGATTTGTCACTAAATATACAAAATATGAATATGAGTAATTTGTTACATTTATTTATTTAGCTGTGCCTGTTCCCTGACCAAGAACTGAACCTGGGCCCTCTGCCTTGGGAATGCAGAGTCTTAGTCACCTGGCCACTAGAGAAGTCCCAAGTGTGTTATATTTAAGTAAGGCAAATATAAAGCAAAAGAAGGGAATTCCTTGGCAGTACAGTGGTTAGGACTTGCTCGATGCTTTCACTGCCGTGGCCCAAGTTCGAATTCCAGGGAAACTAAGATCTTGAAAGCTGCATCACATGGACAAAAAAAAAAAAGAGAGAGAGAGAGAATAAAGCAAAAGTAAATATTAACTGCTAAAAAGGCCCTCACCCCGTTTACCTTCTTCACCCTCTCCTGTGCACGAACAATAGCACAGATGCCTCAGTTCTTTTTCTGGGTCTTGAGGAAAATTGCTCCTGGCTTGGGAACTGTCTTGGCAGGCTAAGGAATGAAGCAGGCAAGCACCCAGACACAGCAGAAGCCCTGATTCAAAATCCAGCAGGAAATAAACTAATGGGAAAGCGTATTTCCGGAGACTCAAGATAAAGGAACCTTTAAAGTCTCTTAAGTATAGGTTTTCCAGTAACATATAACACATGGTCCTTTCTTCGGAATGATGATAGAACTGTTTTTCTTTCCTTTTTGTTTGGTTATAATGAAGTTTCTGGGCAGTGCATCAAAACACAGACCTGCGATCGATTTTAGGAATTCCTTTATGCATGGGCGTTGTTTTACCTTTCTGGTGTGCCAGCCCAAGTATGTAACAGTGAGATAGAGCTGTCTCTGCCTGGAGGTACCTTGGGCTATTTATATATAAATGGACAGAAGAAAACTGGGTTTGAGCTCAATGATGTGGCCTCATTTTCTTCCAGAAGCAGACAAGAGGACCCTGTGGTAGTAACACAACTGAATAAGTGTTTTTGAAATACTTCGTTCTGATAAACCCATAAGCCATGTTCACATTTGGGGTTGAAAGCATGCTCTGTCCTCATAAATTCTTCTGAGGGTCTTCCAGGAATTTACCCAAGAAGCAAGCCAGTGTATCAGGTGATGTGAATTTCCTTTATGTAAATAAGAGGCAATATGTTCAGTGAAGTGGATGAAGCTTTGGACTCAGACATACAGCTTCAAAACCCAGTTATGTCTCTGACCAGCTGTGTGTCCTTAGGCAAGGTGGAATTCTGTAAACAAATATAAAGAATTTCATTTTGACCTTTGTTAGTTTCCTCTTTCTCTCTGGTCTTCTCTGCTATAGATAGATTCAATGGAAAAATAGAGCAATGTAGAATTTACCCTATATGGCATTTGAGGCAGCAGTATAAGCTGTGTTAAGTCGATTTTAGTAGTATTCTTCTGGCCAGAAAAGGTGAAAGTGTACTTTCCTGGCTTTCCTTTTCCTCACTGACCCCTCCCCTGAAGTCTCACTGTCCACTTCCCCTTCTTTTCCTGACTCCTAAAAATTGGATTTTTAGCCATGAAATTAAAAGACGCTTACTCCTTGGAAGGAAAGTTATGACCAACCTAGATAGCATATTGAAAAGCAGAGACGTTACTTTGCC